>NC_134408.1:112582700-112882700 GCF_038048845.1 Mixophyes fleayi
TCTCCTTGAGCTTGTTTATAGCTAACCCAATTCTCAAGTAGTCAGCAGCATATAAAGTGATCTGGACCAATCATTTAGTAAAACTTCAATAAAAGGAGGGACCAATCTTGCTCAATGCTCAGGTTGATGTGCAGCAGTGTTGTCCAATGTGAGTTGTTGTCATTGGTTCAAGTGGGTTATGTCAGGGCTGCCAAGAGGAATTCAGGGCACTGTTACTGCAACTTCATAGGGCCCCCCTTATAGTTAGAGATGGTCACTGACCCCCGTGTTTTGGTTTTGTTTTTGGTTTTGGATCTAGATTACCTTCGTGTTTTGGTTTTGGTTTTGCAAAACCTCCCTTGCGTGTTTTGGTTTTGGTTTTGTTTTGCTATTTTTGAAAAAAATACAATTTTTTTAGTCTAAAATAACCTAATTTAGTGCTCCACCAGTTTCTTAGATAAGTGAGGTAATGCTAAAGCTAATAAATTATGAAAAAAACAGTTTAATCCCTGGTAGGCCATCCTTAATGCGAACACTTGTCTGCAAATTATACAGTCAAACCTGGTTGTCTACCTCTTTCATCTTTGATTATTGGCAATGTAGCCATCGTCTTTGGGTGTATATTACACCCGACACTTGTAGTTGAATATTAAAAAAGCAGCCTGCACAGACTGTGGAGCTAGAAAGTAAAATTAAATGGACCACGGTACTTTGGTGGCTACCTATGCCCCCCCCCCCGCCCTCCACTTGTAGTTGAATATAAAAAAAAGCAGCCTGCATAGACAGTAGAACTAGAAATTCAAATATACAAAGAAATGGACAAAGGCAGTTTGGTATCTGTCTGCATCAGATCCCCTCTCCACTAGGAGTAAAAATAGAAAACTATTCAGCTGTTATATAATCTGGAATATAAATAGAAATTGCGAAAAGCAATTTGGTATCTGTCTGCATCATAATCATCAACATCCTCATTAGCGCCCTTGTCACCTCCATAAATCTCCCCCTCATCCTCTTCTATTTCCAAAGTGGCATCCTCAATTTGTGTATCACCGGCTACACTCGGGCTGTTCAGGTACACATCAGCAGAACTGCTGAAAGGGCCCTTCTTTATGGATACACTAACAGAATGCTCATGATTAGACATACCACTGTTGGATGGACTCTCCACAGGGATTGGTGTTATTTGTGAATCAGAGCAAACATTATCCTCTAATGCCTTACTGTTATCTTGCAGCTCGGCTTTGACGCATAACAGTAGTTGTGCACCAACTGTAGGCTCGGTAACTTTTTGGGATCTGCCACTAATAGCCAAAGGTGAAGGCCTCATTCTCTCTTTGCCACTGCGTGTGTAGAATGGCATGTTGGCAATTTTTTTTTATCGGCACTTAACTTTTACTCAGTAACACTTCCTTTTCGCTTCAACACAGTAATTTTTATTTTTTATTTTGTTTTTTGGACTGATTTCGAAACACTCTGTAGTTTGACATCGCCTTGCCCAGATGACGTACGGGGAACACTAACATCAGGACTGGTGACAGAACCTGGTTGCTCATTCTGATCATATGTGGACTGCTTTGAATCCATTCTGAGCGCAAAGCACTTGTAGTGGTAAAAATTATTTGGTAAGATACTGCTGACAAATATGACTTTTGACAGCCAGAAATATTTATGCACAATTATGGGGGACACCCCAAAAGCACTGGGGAGTGCCAAATATTACAAAAATAAAATAAACCTCTATCCTCCTCTCTTCTCTAGCGATTTTTGTTACAGCAATTGGAAGAAGAATATTGTATTCTCTGTCCCTGTTCTAATCAGCCTGTGACTACACCCTGCTCTCTGCCTCTGTCAAATGGCGATGGATTGCTGTGGAGGCGTGTATTTATAATCTTGAAGTATCGCGAGAACCGAGCCACGAGATCCGACGACGTCACAATGACATTCGGCCTCGATTTGGATTCGGAGCGGGCGGGAGAGTATCGTGCTACTTAGCTCGGTACTCGGATACCCAAAGTTCGGGTGGGTTCGGTTCTCGGGGAACCGGACCCGCCCATCTCTACTTATAGTTGAGCATGGCAATAAATTTTGCGCCACGGGGGGTATGGCTTTGCCTCATTGGGGAGTGTATAGCAGGTGAAAAGCGCTAGGCCACCCTCCTACAGAAAAACCCTGCATTGCTGTGTACACCATTGACAGAAGTGTTCAGTGCCCGCTCGCCGGAGCGTGACATATGTCCCAGCAGTCCTGACTTTCAGGACAGCAGCACAGTGACCTCATAATGCCTCTTAGTTGTGCCCTCATAGTAGAGGCCCAGTAAATACTGTGGTAAATAGTCCTGCCCACAATTTATAACATACCACATAATAGAGTCCCTAATGCATATTATAGGGGTGTGGCCAACAACTAGAGAGGTGTAACCAAACCACCAGAGAGGGTGTGGTAAGCTCACAAAGGACATCTAGCACCATAGTGTAGTATATAAGCAATGCAGTGTGTACATAAAGAGTTTACATACTTAGCCTGCCCCTTACATTGGGAAGAACAGTCACCAAAAATTGGGATTGTCCCACTAGAATCAGAACATTTGACAGACTGTCCTGCTCTCTCTTACCTGTTCTTGTAACTTTCACCACCTGTGGCTGCTGGTTTCTTTAGTTGCGGCTTGTCGGGATCCTGGAATGTTTTGGGCCCTATTTGTGAAAAAAAATGGGTACATTTAGAAAATTCCAACCAGCCCCAGCGTTAAAATCAATATCACCCACAAGTAATAATTAGGCCTTCCTCCAGCCCCAACATTAAAATAGTAGTATTCCCATTTAATAAATAAACCTATTTCCCTCCCTCCAAACAGCCCCAGCAAATCCGTAATGCAGGTGTCCTAATGAGAGCTCAGGGAGGACAGAAAGCTCCCGTGGAGCAGGCGGTGGAAGGGTCTGCGAACTATACACTGCCACATTCAGGGGCGCACGCAGGATTGTAAAAAAAAAAAGCCCACGAGAGAGAGCTGCTGCGCATGTGCCCACGCATGCGCAGCAGCTTCGTTTCGGCAGCACTGTCCTATACAGCAGCCGCGGCGCTGTCAAAGAAGCGTCCGCCGCGGCTGCTGTATAGGACAGTGCCGCTAGGGTGGGCACTAAGTTAGCGCAGGGGGGTGGGTTTCTGGAGACTCAGAAACTTCCCCCTGCGTGCGCCACTGACATTACCTTGTATATTTTTTTTGGGGGGGAAGGTTTCCCCCGACTGTTCAAGTAGTAGTGGTTTTTCTCTTGATTTATTTTGCCCTTCTGCTCCACGGGAGGTTTCTGTCCTCCCTGAGCTCGCCTTAGGACACCTGCGTTACCGGTTGACAGGTGTACCGCCCAAGTCAAACTCCCCACCTGCCACTGTCCTCGGAGCAGGTAAATAGTATTTACAGTTCATAAATATACCTATTTCCCGCAACCATCACTGCCATTAAATAATTCATAGTCACATTTAATAAAGAGACCTCATTCTCTCTAAACTCACGCGCACATTCAATAGTCCTCAAACCACCCCATCTTAAATTAATAGTCCCCACTATTAAACTCCCCCACCATCACCCCACAAACAAAATAGCACTGATTAATTAGCCATCACCTACACACACACTACATTTCCACAAGCCCCACACACAATTACTGTGCCCCTTCATCATCACCACGCTGTGCATCATTATGATCATACTGTTCCCCTTCATGCTGCTTTTTTCCCCCTTCACCTGGCCCCCCTTCATCACACTGTGCCATGCTGCTCCCAACTCTCCTTCATCGCACTGTGCCTTTCTCTCCCCCCCTTTTCATCCCACTGTGCCTTTCTCTCCCTCCTTTTTCATCAGACTCTGCTTTTCTACATTCTACCGTTCCTTTACTTACCTTTGTATTGGCTTCTTTCATCTCTTTTCACGCCCGATATTTAGTATCGAACAGAGCAGGGAGAAGGGAAGAGGGACGACAGGGGCCGCGAAAATTTCTTTTTTTTTTTAGGTGCTCTGCTCCCCCCACCAACTAAGGGGCCACCGACCCCCCAACGCTGCTGCTGCAAATAAGACAAAATAAAATACAATTTCGGTTTTAAAAAAAATAACAAAAAAACAAACCAGGTGGGCATTGAGGGCCCGGGCGGGCTTCCTGGCATGTCCGATGCCGGGTAATTAGTACCTGAACCCCCCACTCGGCGACCCTTGGTAATGTTTTACATCTGTGATCCATCATACCATTAGATGCATTCATGCATATGATTTTACAATCAGGTTAGTGACATATTATTGATTGTCATAAGGTCCAACCTATTTAGGTGAAAATATATATATATATATAACTCACCTACTGAGATCCCTGAATATATATGTGATTCTGTTGAACACAAATAGATATTAGTTACTGATTTTACTGTTATAAACTTAGTTTACAGACTTAATTGTAACTTTGAACATTGTATCTTGTACCACAGCTTTATTGTCCAAAATATCCCAATTCACTGAGGTATATGTCCAATATCACTAGAAAATATAATCTTACAGTTAAAATAAATATACAAAGATGCTGTAAAAGGTGCAAGAAGACAATTTCTGTGTATCTCATAAAAATAGTAAGCTTATGTGAGGAGCTAACCACAATGTAAGCATATAAAATCGCCCAATTAAGTGATCTAGGGTTGTTATATATATATATATATGGTACATGGACAAAAGTATTCAGACGTTTGAGCATTACACCAAAGAGGACTGTAATGACATTGTGCCTGCCTGATTCATTAAGGAAAGTTAAGCAAAAAAATTTCTTACTCAAGTTTTCTGGACAAAAACATGTTGCAATGCCAGGGGTGCAAATCAATTTATTGTTTTGCACATAAGGAAAATGCTGTCTGTTTTTTTTCATGTAGCACACAAATACTTGATAGCTTATTTGTACACTGAAATTTAAAGTTCATCAAGGACATGCCCTACCCCAACTCTAAATCTTCTATCACATTTTAAATTTACCTCCCCCTCCAATGCAACATGGTTTTGCCTTACTTGCTTACCTTTGCTTAACTTTCCTTAATGAATCAGGCCCATTGTATTTAAATACATATACTTTAACATATAGTTGGTCCCCCTTTTGCAGCAATAACAGCTTCCACTCTTCTTGAAAGGCTTTCCAGAAGATGTTGGAGTGTTTCTATGTGACAATTTGTGTCCATTCATGCTGTAGAACATTTATGAAGTCAGGCACTGATGTTGGATAAGAAGACCTGGCTCGCAATCTCCGTTCCAGTTCATCCCAAAGGTGTTCGATGGAGTTGAGGTCAGTCAAGTTCTTCCACACCAAACTCATCAAACCATGTCTTTGTAGTCCTTGCTTTTTTGCACTGGGGCACAGTCATGTTGGAATAGAAAAGGGCCATCCCCAAACTGTTGCCACAAACTTGGAAGCATAGCATTGTCCAAAATGACTTGGTATGCTGAATCATTAAAATTGCACTTCACTGAAGATAAAGGGCCTAGCCCAAACCCTGAAAAACAGCCCCATACCATAATCCCTCCACCACCAAACTTCACAGTTGGCGTAATGCATTCAGGCAGGTAATGTTCTCCCGGCATCCCCCAAAACCCAGACTTGCCCACCTGACTGCCAAACAAAGAAGCATGATTCGTCACCCCACAGAACTTGTTTCCACTTCTCCTCAGTCCAGTGTCAGTGTGCTTTACGCCACTCCATCTGACACTTGGCATTGGTCTTGGTGATGTGAGGCTTGCATGCAGCAGCTCGGCCATGGAGAACCATTACATTAAGCTCCCACTGCACAGTTTTTGTACTTACATTAATGTCAGTGGTAGTTGCGAACTCTTCAGTTATGGAATCAGCAGAGCATTGCCAACTTTTACGCATAATGCGCCTTAGCAGTCGTTGACCCCGCTCTGCGATTTTACGTGATCTTCGGCTTCGTGGCTGAGTTGCTGTTGTTCCTAAATGCTTCCACTTCTTAATAACATCACTTACAGTTGACCGTGGAATATCCAGCAGGGTCTTATTGCAAAGATAATATTCGATCACAGTATCATGCTTGAAGTCACTGAACTCTTCAGAACGACCAATTTTGTATCACAAATGTTTGCAAATGGAGACTGCATGGCTGGGTGCTTGATTTTATACACCTGGCTTCTTGATTTTAATATATATATATATATATATATATATATACACACACACACACACACACACACACACATTGGATATAAAAATCAGTATGTTTTTAATGTATGCTGTACATACAATCCGTTTTTTTATAGATTCTCTTACTTACAAACACATATTCTCTGCTATCTAGTGGCACACTTACTTGTAGTTTTTAATACAAAGAAGATGCCGTGACAGTCATCCCTATCAGTCAACACTTTACACATGCCCTGTAACTGGTGCAAATGATACGGCTAAAAAATATGTACTTGGGTGAAACTTAGATCTTGAATCGGCGTTGGCACGCCCTTACTGTACATTGCCGTGTTCACAACTTTCAGGTCGTAGCCAGTACTAAGTGTCATTTGCATCCTGACATGAATTGCATGCAATTACGCTAATTGGCGTAGAGTCCATTTCTGAATATGTTCAGAGCTATGTCACATAAAGGGACTTGCGTCCGAAGATGAATCTAGGCCATCTACAAGGCCTTTAATGAGGAGATTTGAATGATCAGGCATACATGCCAACTCTCCCGGAAAGTCCGGGAGACTCCCGAAATTCGAGTCAGTCTCCCGGGCTCCCGGGCAAGCTGGCATTTCTACCGCCTCCCAATCTCACACCGAGAATCATGTCATTTGACGCGATTCTCTGTGAATTACGCCATTTTGGAGGGCGGGAGGGGGCGGGACGAGACCAATTGCGTCATTTTGGCCCCGCCCCCCGCGACACAAATTACGGTTTCGCGGGGAGCGGGGCCAAAATGATTGGCCTCGTCCCGCCCCCTCCCGCCCTCCAGTCACGCTCCCTCTCCCGGAAACAAGTTTCCGGGAGTTGGTATGTATGTGATCAGGGCCCTCCTGGCCAAGAAGAAATAAAGACTGCAAGCAGCACGGGGGGCTTTTTGCCCAAGAAGAACAGAAGACATTTCAAGCAGGGACTATTGGATGTACAAAAATTATTTAGGACTTTATCAAGCCAGATTATTGGATACAAAATTTTTTGGGACTTGGTTGACAGCCATTTTCGGATTAAAAGCTGCTGACAACAGATGAAAACATCTGTGGTAAGTATAAGGGCATTTATTATTTTTAATAAAAATATATGGTATAAATGAGGGTGTTTACTGTCTTTATTGTGGGTTTATTATTTTTATTAAATGTATGTGGTTTTAATGAGGGAGTGGTGGTTTATTTAACATTTTCTTTTGTAGAACTACAGGCTCCAGCCAGCCATGGGTGTCAGGGCATGTTGGCACTTGATGTTCTCCAAGTGCCAACATGCCCTGGCTGCCATGGGTATGCTGGTGCTTATAGTTATACAAGTATCAGCATGCCCACACTATTTATGGCACCCTGGCTGGCTGGGACTTGTAGTTCCACAAAACAAAATGGCGTCTGTTTACTTTTTGCAACTTTAATTGCCGTTATTACCCTACACCCACCGTCCAGGGGTGTAGGAAGAGCCCTAGTGCTTTCAGCAATGCGCTGATTGTCCCTAGAGGAGGGACCCGCTGGTTTTTTTTCAGCAGACCCCACTCCCTAGGGATTACAGCCCAGCGCTGAACAGCCTGGCGTTGGATGTCATTATGGCAGGGGGAACCTTGCTGCATGTCTCCCTGCTATAGTGCCACCCACCCAGGCTGGTTTGCCTAGTGCTGGTTCAGTGAAAATCGGGGATTTTCACGGGACCAGCAGTAGTCTGGCAGCACTAGGGTTAATAGCATACTTGCCTACATTTGGCAAGTCGTATCCGGGAGAGGGGTGTGTCTAGAAGGAGGCGGCGGGGCTGGGCCAATTGCAGCATTTTGGCCCCGCCCCTCGTGACAAATATGTCACTTCGTTGCGGAGGGCGGGACCAAAATGGCTCGAATCGCGTCATTTTAGACCCAAATTTGCGGGATGCGGGAGATTTGCCAGCTCTCCCGGGAGTCCGTGAGACCAACCCGAATTTCGGGAGTCTCCCCGACATTCCGGGAGAGTTGGCAAGTATGGTTAATAGTGAATAGAGGGGGGACTCCACACTTTTGTTTTTTTTTTCTTTTATTTATTTCTCTCAGTTTTGACAGCTCCGGCTGTATGACAGGCAGTGTAACAGTGATGTGTTTACAAAACACGCTGCTAGCAAGCAGCGTGTTCTATCTGGCGTAGTTTAAAGCAAAGAGAGTTTGCTAAATCGCAGCTTCATACATTTGAGACTTGTTTGGCCAGAGAAGCAAACAGTTGAGAATTTGATCTCTATCGATTTTGGAAATAGCGATTTTGACAGAAGCACAACTCTGGTGATTTTACATGAAATCTCAGCTTCATACATCTACAAGTTTCAACTCTCCCAAGAAAATTGCTGGATTTGCAAAATCGGATCTTAATACATTTACCCCCAGGTATTAGTCTCCTTCTTTACAGGCCATAAGGGATTATTGCACTTGGAATTTTCCTTTATGACCACCCCTAAATCAGTCACAATCTATCAGTGGTTCCATAGCTTCAGGGGGGAAACGATATTGGCATTTAGGTGGTGGATCTGGTCCTTGTATGTCCACCTGAACATCAATCATCTTTCCACAATCATTCTTCCCTTGAGCCCATAGCTCTGGGAATTTGTATACAATAGGTTCAAGGTCTGTGTTATGCGAGACCTTTGGCCATTTGTGTACAACCATGTTCACTATTCCACCAATTTCATGTATGGGTGGTCCTAAGTGATGTTTCTTTATCACACAGACCTTTGAGTTTCGTGGGCCCTTCCATACCAAACAGTTTTCTAGATCTAAGATCCAGCCATTCTGGGAATAACACCACATAGGAATTTTTAAGGTGAAATAATTCTTGATTTCCAAAGTGACTTCCTCAATTCTTTGAGCTCTTACCCCCTCCCTTGTTGGTGATCAAATCCAGTCACCACACACTGAGGGCTGTCTTGTAGTAAGTCATGTTCTACATTAGTGATTTAAATTTCTGCCCCAGTATCAAGCATAATTTTTAGTAATTATTTTTTTATTCTGCCCATTATGTGGGGTCTCCCTAAGGAATCCAATATGATATTGCATATTGGTGCCAGATACTTAGGGGTCCCTAACCTTCAATCTAGTTGCACCAGATTTCCAGTAGGGACATCTGCTGTGCAAACTGCTACTTGTGCTTTCTATACATCACAATTGTTTACCTGTTCTAAAGAGTTCTGTGTCTAAAGAGTGTGTCTGTGGAGTCACTGAGTTATGTGACTGTACATGAGACTGTCCTATTTGGCTAGTATGTGTATTTACAAGCGAGACACATTTTTGCATCCGATTTAGGTGCTGCAGTTTTGACTGGGTATGTGTATACTCATCTAACTCTCTAACGTGAGGCTTGTTTTTAAAGCCATTGTTATTGCCCAAGGGTTCAGAGTCCCTTATATACTCTATACAAACACCTTGTGGACAGTTACGTCTTACATGGCCAAACTTTAGACATGCATAACAATGCACATTCACCCATTTCTCCTGTGGAGGAGCTGAAGGGGTAAAATGTGTCTGTCTGTGCACATTGCCATATGTCGTGTAACGGTTATCTTGTGATCTGCCATTTACCACAACATATTCCCTGATCTTCAGCAACTTCCTATTTTTCATCAAATCTTATCTATACTCTTCTATAACCATTGCTGCGTCTGCAAGCATTGGTTCTTTAGCCGCACTTAAGCGAATTGCTGTGCCAATGTAAGGGAACTTTTCCCACAAACATGCGTATCGTGCCTTGTGGAACTTCTGTACCTTGATCTTTGGTTACTTTTCTATACATTGCTTCAAACCTACCACATAGAAACAATGGCTCATCGTGAATGGTTGGTTTAAAGTTAGATAGGATCTCTGGGGTAACTTCCTAATGACCAGTTGCCAATTTTATGAGGAGAGAAAGTATCTCTTCCTCATCGTGAAATTGACCATTTTTGTGAGCAGTTTTTCCAGTTGCTGCTTACCTCTGATTGAGGTGAGTGGGTAACCACAATTTAAACAAGTCCATGCGATGTCCCGGTGGTGACACTAAATTTGCCACAATGCCCCACAAAAATATCGCAGGAGGTAAAAGGGTCTATAATAGGATCATATTTTGGAATTTCCTTACGGATTTTCAACAGAAATTGAGTCTTTTCCATACTATAATTTCATGCAATCCTGTGCCATTACGTATGTACAGTTTCACAAACCGCTGACTAGACCAAAAACGTGATCATCCAAAAATTGTGCACTTCCATTAGATCCATTCCCCATGGGTGTTGGGGAATAAGTTAATGTGCACGCTACAGGGTCAGCCAGTGAGGCTATTGGATTTCTCTGATCTATCACAGGAGTAAGTATGGGCATATTATGTCCTGTACTCCCTGTTTCACTGCTTCTCTTATCTGTTATACATACGTGCTTTATAGGTAAGGATGTATTATGTGTTGTGGAGAAGGGTGATAACTCATTGATTATTTTTGCATATTGGTTATCATATGTGCTCTATTGATTAAATTACTTTGTAATTCAGCAATTAGAACTTCATTAGATGCTACCTTATCCCTGAATACATTGATCTCTGTATACAGTTCTGCCAATTCCTTATCAACATCTGTGTAATATTTTTCTCTCTCTAATAATTGGGAATTGAGCATACAAATCTGCCTTCCCCTATCTATATTGGCAATATCTTTGTCTTCCAATTGTGCTTCAAGTATGGAAACACTTTTAACCTTTTCAAAGCAGCACTGACAATGACAATTTGCATCAGTGCCCTTTTTGTTTTTAAGTAACATCTCAGCGTGTTCAGATGTCCAAAACCTATCTTCATAAGTATGTACCAATTTAGCTAACATTTGGAGACGTTTAGTTTTTTTGTTGAACACGGTTCTTCTGCTAATACACAGCGTACCATGTGTATAAGCCTGTTCTAAAAGTGTTTCCCATAAATTTTCAGTAGATGTGTAATTATTAGGTATCACTGGGTTAAACATACTATTTTCTGGCAACTTTTCAATGGTAATATAATTCATACTCGCCTGTCCAGATACAGAAGTCATTTTTTGTTCTGTGTTCAGTGTTACTTCTCACTGTAGTAATACCGGTCCCCTTAAGCCTCTGAGACTTAAAAAATGCAGCGCACAGAAAGATCCTCTGCAGTTCAGGAACGTCTTTCTCCTCTCAGCAGGTCCCTTTCAAAGGACTGTTGCAACCTTGAAATGTGAATCCACGTTTCTCCCAACCGCTCACAGTGCGAAAAACCGTTCCTTCTTAAAAAAAGAAACAAAACAACGAGTATCCAAGAAACTTTTAAACTAGATTCTCTGTAATTAATTGTATTTCTTCTAGGTCTCAAGTATAACAATGTTATCTGTCCAAACCTCTTTCCAGAAAAAGCGTACGCTAATAACACATAAGTATCACCTCCTTTGTGTACCTTTGCTATTCGTCCCCGCCTCTCTACCGAATTAGGATTACAACATAACAATTTTCACTACTATATGCTAATATAAATATCACAATTAAAACAGTTGGGCCAAGGCTCACCAATATAAAAGGACCTGTGGTTGCGCCTCACATACACACGCTATCCTCTTATTCTGTTCTCAGATACACTCGTTATAAAACTCGCACTTTATGCACTTTTCCTTGCACAGTGTTGTATTACTCAGTCTTTTGACCACACTAAATAACACAAGCTTTACAGAATTATTTATCCAATAACCACTGTATCTCAGCAGTACTTCACAGTATATATTCGTTATAAATAACCAATACTCACAACATATGTATGTATTTAAATCAATGTATTTTACTGTTAACACAGAAAAGCTTGTATTCACAGTTCACACATATATCATAACGTTGTTCAACATAACATAGTATATCAATATAAAATTAACCCTCTGTTCAACACCTTTTTTCCTTACGCTATCCTTGCTTTACATATGTATCCTTGATTAGAATCAGTATTTATAATATTGATTTAACTATCACAGATATCAGGCAATAGCTACACAGTTATATGTGTATAAACAGTTAAATTCACATTACAAACACACATATAGCTTTATATATATATATATATATATATATATATATATATATATATATATATATATTATCAATGATACTTATCAAGTCCTTGTATCCTGGACAGAGCCGGATTTAGACCTCATGGGGCCCTAGGCAAGACACTGGTTTGGGGCCCCCTCCTTGAAAAAAATCCATAGCGCTATAGTTTTTAGCATAACATATACCACTATTCAGGAGCTGGCTGGCAGACTTTAGCCCGGGGGGGCAAGCATATAGCACTGGCCCATAAGTAGCGGCCCATTTTTAAAGGGTGGTCTAACCGCCGGCCCTGGGAGGGCCCTCTGGGGACCGCTGGGTCCTAGGCAATTACCTAGGTTTCCTAGTGGTAAATCCGGCCCTGATCCTGGATCCAATTCTTTATCTGCATTATAGGGAACGTTCCTGTTGTATAGAATCCTAGCCTGTAGTTTAGTGTAGGTTTTCTGTAGTATAACGTATTTTCTGTAGTGTAGTATATCCCTATATAATATATATTTTCTGTAGTGTAGTGTGCCTCCGGTGTAGTGTAGGGTAGTTTCATGTGTATATTTTCTGTAGTGTATCCCTATATAATGTGTATATTGTCTGTAGTGTAGTGTGTCCCAAGTGTAGTGTAGTATAATGTTCGTTGTCCAGGGGCAGGCAAAAAGAGAGCGAGGGGGAGTCCCGGATCTGGCTTTTATAGTCCAGACCCGGAAACTCCCGTCCTCCACAGCGGCAATGTGTGTGTGGTGATTCCCCACACACATGTGGAGATTGTGTGTGGGCCAGGGGTGATGTCATGACCCCTGGTGTCTTCCCCCACTGTGTGCGTGCCGACTTGAGTCAGCACACACAGTGGGGTTCTCTGTTGTGACTGCGCATTTTTGTTTGTGGTACGTGGTATTTTTTGGGGCGGGGGTTTATGTTTCAGCAGTATTGCATGTTGATATAGGGAGATTGAATTATTTTAACTATTTAAATTGAATTATTTTAACTATCTAAATTATCAGATAAAGAGACGTGACTCAGTGAAACTATGCTTTTGGGTCACCTACTTGGTATGGATAGATATATGGGGTGGAATCCTAGGGGGAAGAACCCTGGGGTGAAAATTGTAAAATCTAAGCACTCTGAGGGCCGATCCGAGGTTACTTGAAGTTCTTCATCCCCTATATTGAAATCCCCTATAACCTCATCAAAAGCCAACATATGCACAGCTATAGCTAACTCTAAATCCCTGATTTCCCCTACATCCGCAGAAGTGGTGAAAGAATTATCATTGATATTGATGCCACTTATTGATTAGAAATTAAATGGTATACATGCTATGGTTACTATGGTTGTGGAACAAATTGAAGCAAATGCCAAACGTTTGGATTCTGTGGAGACTAGAGTTAGTGATATTGAAGACTTTAATGAGGCCTTACAGGTGGAAACCTCCTCTCAAAAGTAAAACAATTGAGATGCTTATATAAAAAATAGATGATCTTGAAAATCGTTCTAGCCGTAGTAACCTTCGCTTTATTGATATCCCTGAAATGGTGAAAGGAACTGATTTGTTAAGGTTCTTGGAAATTGAATTAATTGAAGCTTTAGGTGCGTTATCTGAAGTTAAGAGTGTTACAATAGAAAGGGCCCATGGATTGGGTCCAGAACGTGGAAATATAGATAGTCACCCTAGACCAGTTATTGCCAAGTTTATTAACTTCAGAGAGGGAAATGATCCTATGTTCCTTCCGCAAGAACGGTGAGGGGGTCAAGGATTTTGATATTTCAGAATTTTTCTACTATTATTTCACAAAAGCGAAGGGAATTTGCTCCAATATGTATAATTATTTTGAGAATCGAGTGTAATTTGCTTTGTTATATCATATAAGATCATTTAAATGAATAGGATGTCCAATGACAATATTTTGTGTGGAATGTTTTATTCTTTGTTATTTGTGGTGGAAATAATACAGTATTATTTTGGGAGACCTCTAAGGTTGTACTAAAGGGCCACATCATTGCATACATGGCAAAGCAGAAAAGAGAATATCAAAGTAAATATGATCTTTTGAATGTAAAAACTGCATTTGACGCTTATATAAGCTCTCCGTCATTTTCCGCCTTTAAGTTTTATATGAAGGAACGGCAACTTTTGGAAGACTTATTGGCATTTAATGAAAAGTCCAGATTGGATTATTCTAGGAATAGATACTATAGGTGGGGCAATAAGCAGGTAGAGTGTTAGCAAATTTGACTGAAGTAAAAAAAAAAAACCAATATGTGGAGGCAATTAAAGACCCGATTTCGGGGCATAGATATATATCATCTGCAGAAATAGTCCAGCAATTTAAAATATACTATGAAAAATTATATACGGCTGCTATAGAAGATTTATCTCTTCATCACTCCCTTTTAAAGTCTGCTAAAATGCCTAAACTAACTGAACTACAGCGTAATGTTCTAAACTCGGAGATAACTGAACGAGAAATCGATTCAATTGTCAAGACTTTGCCTTCTAATAAATCACCAGGTTCTGATGGTCTCGGCGGGGAGTATTACAAAATCGTGCATCTTAATATATTACTGTTTCTTTCTAGTATGTATTGCAGATTGCATGCTGAGCAACCTCCCTTACATTGTTTTAATGAAGCACATACAATATTCATTCCTAAGCCAAAAAAGATCTAGAAAAGGTATCACCTTATCGTCCAATTACTTTGTTAAATCAGAATTTTAAATTTTTTGTTAAAATAATGGTGAATAGGCTACAAAGTATTCCTCCTGGTTTGATTACATCCCATCATTTGGGTTTTACTCAAGGTCGGCATTCAGTACGAGGGGTACGTATGGCCATAACAGCTGTTGTTAATTCAACACATGTAACTAATGCAATTGCCGATGTTTTGTTAAGTATAGACGCAGAAAAAGCATTTGATAAAATCTCATGGAAGCATCTTCAACTTATATTTGAGTATCAGTAATTTGGAGAGGAATTTGTTTGGTTTGTTAAATATATATATAACAATCCAATTACATATTTTTCTGTAAATAATATTAATAGTGAACCAATAACTAGGAATTGTGGTATGCGGCAGGGATGTCCATTATCACCCCTGCTTTTTAATTTGGCTTTGGACCCTCTTTTAAAAATATTGGCAGAGATGTCAGAGTTTCATGGTATTTGTTTGGGGGTGGAAGAAGTAAAAGGTAGAAGCCTTCGCTGATGATTTATTGTAGTTTATTTCCGACCCACATTCTTCGATACCACCAATATTGGATAAACTTGCAGAATTTGGGAGAGTATCTGGATTCACGGTTAATAATGAAAAAATCAGTGGGAATGGTCTTGGGGCCGATTACCAAACCGATATGGGGTAGAGTCTTTGAGTTTATGTGGGTATCTCATTCGATGACATATCTGGGGATTAAACTACCCAAGAATATATATATAATCTTTATTCTTTGAATATTTGTCCCATTAATAAAGAGGTTGTTGCTCAACTTAGGAGATGGAGTGATCTTTCCTTGTCGTATTTAGGTCGAGCAAATTAAATAAAAATTACTCTTTTTCCAAAGATATTGTATCCATTGCAACTTTTGCTGGTTCTGGTAACTGCCGCAGATGAAAATTCGATAGATGGGGAATTCCGTTGATTCATTTGGCAAACTAAGATCTAGAATTTTCTTAATTAAGTTGCAACAGCCTATATCGAGAGGGGGAAGCAACTTCCCCAATTTAAAGATACACAATCAAGCTGTGATTCTTAGGTATGTTTGTGAATGGCTTAATGCCCGAAACGTTTATGTCAATTTGGAAATTAATAATTCCTTTTTATCTACGTGCAGTTTGATCTCTTTTTACATTTATCTAGACAAGATCTATTGGAAGAATGTATAGATAATACCTTATTATTTACTACATGGTAAGTGTGGCATACAACTAGAATAAAATATGAGCTTCATTGTACTCATTTGCTCTATTTACCATTCTATAAAAACCTTGATCTTCAAGAGGGGAAAGCTATATATGCATTCAATAAATGGCAGATCACGGGAATCTCTAATATAAGATCATTAGTAGATCAGCAAGATAGGAAAATACTCACAGTGGCTCAGATTATTGTGAAATTTGATTTGCCCTATTCTCGTGTATTTTCAGTACATCAGGCTCAACATTATGCTTCCTTGGTTATTAAACATTTTTCATCCACAGCTGGAATAATGAATTAGACATGGTAATGGCTACGCCAATATTAGGTCGGGGAGCTACTTCTGTTCATTACAAACTTTTACAAACATGTTTGTTATACGAAAATTTGTTCGGGACTGTCTTATTGGGTGGACTTCTTTCCCCAAGTGACCTTGCATATGATCTTTAAAACAATTGTATTCTCTATTAATACCCAATCTGCAAGTACATATAGGGAAAATGGTTTTATAAGATAGTTCATAGGGGCTATCTGTCCCCACATTGAGGTTTTATAATAGGTTTATTTGAATCGGACCGCTGTCCGAAATGTCATAGCTTAAAGGCTACTTTTTTTCATTGTATGTGAAAATGTCCGTATATTATACGGTTTTGGAGACAGGTCTATCATTATGCATCAGCACATCTTTTAAATTATGTACCTTTATCCCCGGAGTGGGCTGTATTGTGAATTGTGATGGTCTCTTCTCAGATAACGCGGGGAAGTAGGAAATTACTCTTGATTGTTTCGGCTGTTGCTCGGAGTGTCCTTGTGTAAGGAGAATAAAGTAAACTCCTTTTTTGAAATATGGGTTTTATAGATTTACTACCTAATACACAGCACAGCACAGTGGCCTAGTGGTTAGCACCTCTGCTTCACAGCACTGGATTCATTAGTTTAATTCCCGACCATGGCCTTATCTGTGTGGAATTTGTATGTTCTCCCTGTGTTTGCGTGGCTCCCCAATCCAGCGACGGCACTCACATTTGCATGGCTTAACTTCATAGTGTCAGTGTCATTTCATATTTACTGATCATATCACTATGCTCTGTACTATTCTGAAATGCTTAGCTTGTGCCCATGCTGTATCACATTTTAGGAATGGAACAGACTATTAGCTCAGGCCCTGAGGAACAAGCAGGTTATGTCTTCAAGCTGGTGTTACTGGGGAGCAGCGATGTGGGAAAATCCAGTCTGTTTCTTAGATATGTAAAGAATGAATTTCGTGAGACTGCAGCCACTACAGGATGTAACTTACTCTACTATGTTCCACAACTCCGTCTTGAAAGTTATTATCCAGTACAACTGGTTTATGTGTCAGGACAGTATATACCACATAGTAAATGTAAGCAGTGAGATAATAAAGCCATTATAGTTTACTCAATGCCCATCAAAACATTGATAAAATTAAAAAAAGGAAGATATTGGGTGTCAAGTAAACTACACTAAAATACCTCCCAGCCAATACCGAAATGTATTATAACCATGAAAGTACAAGAAAAGGGAATCATCATTGTAAACCAAGGTGGCTACACCAGTTTAATAGATGAAGATCCCAGTGAACTGCCCATTTTTAGAATTCAACTTCATTCCAATTTTGTATATAAGGAGGATAATTATTCCTTGAGCCTGGCAGTATGCAGTCAGATGCAGCAAATACATGGACAATAAATTTAGAAAAATCAGTACAAATGACAAGTCCAACAAAAATCAGCAGAGGGGTCACAGTCTCTGGAACAATCAAGGCTGAATTTAGCATAAGACACAGTAGGCTTGTGTCTAGGAGTCTCTACATAGAGCATATTTTGAGTTTTTTTCAGCCAGGCCATTCACAATCTAAAACCCCTGTGTATTGTCCAACTATGAGGAAGCAACGCCTCACTTTTTGGGTAAACAAATTGCATCCTGATTGTAAAATAGACTGTGAGGCTGTGTCTAAAACTGTATAAAAAGAGAGCCCTTATAAACTGAAATGTATCATTCTGATGTTCAATCTGACCTGACCACTGATACCTTTAATCAGTGGAACTGTCCTTCTCACGACACTTGAACAAAGTAAACATCACTCTCTGCTTCATGACCCTGCTTTTCAACTTCTTCAATATTGCTGTAATCCTGTGACCTACAGATTATTTCTGGCTGTCTGAGGTTTGACCCAGCTCTCCAGTACCACCACTCTGCCGCTACCCAGCAGCTCTGGTCACTGTGATAGGCCAGGGGGATCGATCCACAGCACCCTGATCCATAGTAAGTGGTCAGGGGTACCAGCCCAAGGGTACCAGCACAGGAGTACACTAGCGGCGAAAGTTACCCAGAAGGAACGTGGCAGCAGGCTCCTCCTACTGCGGCAGGAGGGGTGTATTCGGAATAACAAAAGGAGACGATGGCAAAGTAAACCCAGCCGGTTCTCAGCAACAACAGACAGGGTGCCATAGGTGGTCCATCCTGCCACAAACCCCTTTTACACTAAGGATTTTGTTTGCGGCGCTCAATTGATGCACAGCACAAAATACCTAGGTGGTCCATCTTGCTTTCTTCAAGATGAACACCTCTGCTCTTAGAAGATGCATTCTCAGATGAAATATTCACCTATTTGTGTGAAGAGTTTGAAAAATCTGAGGAGGTGCACTGTGCAAAGATTAAAAGCTACATCAATAGTCCAAATGCCTACCACTTTAGAAACCATTTTTTTTTTTTTTTTGCAGTTTTCCTCCTGAAACACTACCAGTTTAGTCTTACTGATAGCTTAAGTTAATCATAAACTTCAATTAATATCCCCTAATCCCTACGGCAGCATTAGGTTCACTTTTATTTATAGGGAGCGCAGATCCCCAATACCCTTTATTTTCATCAATTAATAATCAGATGAGGGGCCCTATCTTTAATACATGAGGAATTTTTGGATGTGTGAAACTTTTTTTTACATTGGATAACATACACCAAGATGTGCTTTCAAAGTGCAACTGGAAAGCACAAACGACATCCCACTGAAAGTAAAATATGAGACCCAATCTCTGCCAGCTGAGAGCTGTGGTAAAGATCGAGTCTGTTTGCTTAGTGCAAATGGCCATACTTCCCTAAAAATGCATACGATTGTTAATCACACGTCTAGTATCTAATCTGTTGTGTGCCTGTGGATAGCGTATAGAGATTTTCTCCACTTCAAGTTCATCATAAAGAATTGTTGTCATCCCTTTTGAAGAAGGTAGATCAACTATGAAATCCATAAAGCTCCAGGGATGGGATCAAATGGGAAGAGGTTGTAGCAACCCTAGTGGTGAGGTGTGAGGAGCCTTGTTTCGGGCACATATCAGACATGATGAAACATATCTTTTAACATCTTTTTAAACATTGGGCCAACATTGGCCCAACAATTCTTGAGTCTTGTATGCTCCAAAATGTCCAGCAGAATTGGAATCATGGACCAATTTCAATACTTCAACTCCTACTGACTCGGGAACACAAAGGTCCAGCAGCCATTGTGAAAAATTAAATTAACATCTAAAGAAGGATTTCTGAAAAAAGAATTCTTCAAAAGAGAGAGTAAATCCCTAGAAACAGTTGCCGCTAAGAAGTTGTGCTCAGGTAGAATAGTCTTTCCAGAGTTTTCTTCTAGATGAGGCTCGGAAAACATTCTCGAGTGTGCATCTGCTTTGCCATTTCTGGATCCCGGTCAGTAAGAAATTATGAAGTTAAAGCGAGAGAAGAATAAAGTCCATCTGACCTGTCTAGGGGACAATTGTTTGGCAGTGCGTAAAAATTCAAGATTTTCTGTGATCAGTAAGAACTGTCACTGGGTGGATAGAATCCTCAAGAAGGTGTCTCCATTCTGAGCACACTTGATGGCCAGTAATTCCTTGTTTCCAATATCATAGTTTTTCTCAGCTGATGTCATCTGGCGAAAAAAAAAGAACAAGGATGCAACACCATCTTCTCATCGATACGTTGAGAAAGAATTGCTCCCACTGCGGAATCAGAGGCATCAACTTTGACAATAAATGGTAAATCAGGATTTGGATGTATCAGGATTGGTGCTGATGTGAAAGAGTCTTAAGTCGGGTAAAAGCTTTTTGAGCTTCATTTAACCATTCAAAAGGAACGCCCTTTTTAGCAAGTTGCGTAATAGGAGAAACTATTCCAGAAAAGTTCCTTATGACTTTCTTGTAGAAATTCGGAAAACCAATAAACCGTTGTACTTGCTTTTCATTCTTAGGTACAGGCCAGTTAATGACTGCATCAATCTTACTGGGATCCATGCTCAGACCATCAAAGGAAATTATGTATCCTAAGAATTGAATCTTGGCTTGTTCAAATTCATACTATTCTAATTTGATATACATCTTGTTCCTTTGAAGTCTTTCGAGGACAGTACAGACATGTTTGCGATGTTCCTCCAGATTATCGGAAAATATAAGAATGCCATCCAGATAGGCAACAACAAATTGATCTAATAAGTTTCTTAAGATGTCATTGATGAAATGCTGAATAGTTGCAGGGGCATTAAATAGGCCAAAAGGCATGACCAAAGTCTCAAAATGGATATCTTGTCCTGAAGGCGGTTTTCCATTCACCCCGGGTCGAATCAAGCTTCATAAAGATCTTTGCCTTCTGTAGCCGCTCAAACAATTCAGGAATTAAGGGGAGTGGATAACGATTCTTGATTGTAATCTTATAGAGTTCCCTATAGTCAATACAGAGGCATAAGGTAGAATCTTTCTTTTTGAAAAAGAATAAGGCGGCACCAGCAGGAGAAGTAGAACGGCGAATGAAGCCTTTGTTTAAGGTTTCACACAGAAATTCCTGGAGGAATTTTAACTCTGGTTCGGATAGGGAATAAAGTCACCCAAAAGGTATTGATGATCCTGGTAACAGCTCTATAAGACAGTCATAAGGGCGATGGGGAGATAATATATCTGCATTCTTTTTATCACAGACATCTGAAAATTCAGTGTATTGCAGAGGCAATTTCAAATCTTTAGAAGGAAGTTCGGTGACCTGCTGGTCTACAGATACCACAGATCTACATAGACAGTTTAGTTTGCAATGCTCAGAAGGGAAGGATAAAGTGCAAGTTTCCCAGTTGACAGAAGGATTATGGGTAGACAGACAGGGGATTCCCAGTATTATGAGAAATTTAGGTGAAGCAATCAAATGAAAGCTTATAGCCTCCTAATGCCCTGGTTCGATAGTCATTCGCAGCTTGATGGTTTAGTGAGTTACTGGTCCAGAAGACAAAGGGGATCCATCTACAGTCTCCAAATTTACAGGAGTTTGTTTACTCTTAGATTCAATACAGTTTTCCTGTGCAAAGGTGATATCCATGAAATTGCCACTAGAACCCGAGTCAAGCATAGTCAGACTGCCAATTAGAAGAGACCTAGAAGAAAGCGTTATTGGGAGAAAAAAAATAGATTGTTGCGGCAGAAGATCTTCTTATTCATGAGCCAAGGGATTTAGTGATTGCCAGATGGAAATGGATTAACTAGACTCCTTGAAGCTCATTGCTTAAAGTCAGTCATAGCGATGGTCTGGCGAATCTTATTTGGGCAAGCGAACGTATAATGTCCTTGATCACCACAGTATAAACAAAGATTCTCATCCCGATTTCTCTGTTTCTCATTATAACTGAGTGGTTTCCTAATGACATCAATTTGCATTGGTTCGAATGAGACGTTAGAATTGTCTGACGGTGGGACTTTGAACACTGTAGGTCTACTAAACTGATTCAAATAACTGCTCACACCAAACGCTCTTAATATTTCATCTTTCCACTCACTTAGTCTTGATCAATCTGAATGCACAGCTGGATAAAAATTGCCCAGATCATCAGGGGTGTCTACTCTGTTCAGTCCATCCTTTACTTGCTCAGAAAGGCCGCGACGGAACTGACTTTGCTTTGCAGAATCATTCCATGTGGTGTCCACAACAAAGCATCGAAATTCAGCGGTATACTCAGCCATAGAGCGTCTTCCTTGTCGCAGTTTATGGAGTTTAGCTTCAGTAGTGGCACATCGATTAGGATCATCAAAGACTTGCCCCATAGCAGACGTAAAAGATTCCAGATCGTCCAGATCTTGCTCAATATAAGGAGAGACCCAAGCTAGGGCTTCCCCTATCAGGAGATTAAATAATTATGAAGAAGATCTTCATCTTATCATTTTTGAACTGTGTAGGTTGCATCTGAAAGGAAATGCTGGACTGGTATAAGAAGCCTCTGTATAAGCGACGGTCGCCACTGAATTTTGTAGGCAACGGTGGACGCGAAATTTGTGCACCAGTGGCGTCATAATCTTTTAATTCTTTCTGCAATTTAGCTATTTGTTCCTGCTGAGCTTTAGCAAGGGTTTATAGTTCCCTGATCTTTTTCTGAGACACGCAAGCAAGCTCTTGCAACTTCTTTATTTGGTTATTCAGAGTATTTAGGGCAGCTACTCCTGCGGGATCCATTTTAGGCCTGATTATTCTGTCACGGTCCGGAGACTGGATAGAAACCCAGTAGCAGGGAAGAAGGCTGGCCAACTGGAGATTCAGTTTAGTTCTTAAACTCAAATTATAAGAATGGTCAAACGTAGCCGGGTACGGTACACAGTGAGGCAATGAGGTCCAATGGTTAGGGAAGAAGCGAAGTCAAGGGCAAGCCGAGTTCGGTACATGAGTAGTAGATGATAGCATGTAGAAAGAGCGTCTGGAACAGGAGCTAGATCACAGGCAAGGAGCACAATAATCAGGCACTGGAGACAAGAACTGGCCAGGCTTTTATAGGAAGTTAGGGGCTGGAGAGAGTCACAAAGTAATGTGCAAGTTGTAATTCCTGTGTTTGGTCAAAACTGCCATGGCAGTGTGGAGCAAATACTGATAGAACCTGACAAAGCAGGAGCAGTAGCATCAGTTAAATAGTGTCTAGGCATAGCAGGAGGGTGTTTTAAGCCAGATGACAGGTCAGCACAATAGCAACTATGGAGATAGATCAGCGACAGTCTATACACAAGGTATGCAGAGTAATGTGGTGCAGAGACGGAACAAACAGAGCAGTGAAAAACATGCAGTAAGCTAAATCCTGCCCAGGCCGCAAACAGGATAATTGGGGTCAAGAGTCAGAAAGCAATATATTTCAGAATGGCATCCTTCAGAATCCCATTAAATGACAGAAGTCAGACTTACATGTCTATAAATTCCTGGTTCCCTTTTTGTTCCCTTTTTAAAGCTTGATACTACTGCTTTACGCCTGTCTTGCGGGACTGACCCAGTTATGAGGTGTGAGCAAAATGAGCTGTTTTAGTGCACTAACATATCACGCTCAGTTTGTAAATTAAAGGGAAATTAGAAGTCATTGAGGAATTCTGTGGCTATATCAAAGCACGAGGCTGTAGATAAATTGCATTGTCTCTGTTAATGTACACATTTTCCTAATGCACATGGAAGTGATAACTGGTCATACAGATAATATATGCACATGTTATTTATACATATATTATTATCACTTGTATATTATAATGCAGTAAAATGTGTAATTGTATTGATATTTTTTTTTATCACTTTTTACCTTTATTTTAGCCCCTGCACTAAGGATAATTAATGGAATTGTTAATAAATAACAATTGAAATTAAACTAAATAGCAATTATTACTGCAGGTAAACAATCATAAGTAGACAGATCTCTTGAATATTCTGATTAAAAACCATCTACAATGTTAGTGTAGTGTTCTGTGTCATGGTTTCTCACAAATGTACCTCTATGTGCCAGGTGCCTTTTTCTCACAAAGAGTTTATCTCCAGGGCAAGACTTTGAAATCAGGGACACGGCTGGGCAGGAGAGATACCAGAGCGGGTCCCACCTATACTATTGTGGCGCCAGAGTTGCCATATTGGTTTATGACATCACTTCCAAGGTATAGAAAACTCTGGAACATCACTTACATTTTAATCAGCACTGACCATGGAGAGAAAGCAAGAAGTCTACTTTGAAATTAACATTGTTATAAATGTATTCTGAATTCCACTTGCTTAATGTGTCCCTGTTGCCTACACAAATGAAGTCAGTCATTTTCTGAGACAAACCAATATTCATGACATTAGTTAGTAAATTGAGCCTGAGTCTACAAAATGGCTGCATCCACTTTCAACATTTTTCATCTTATAAAGACAGACAACACTTCCCAGCCACATGAGATTTAAAGGAGAGTAAACACTGAATTGTTGCCCCACAGCAATAGGCAAAAGAAAGTAAGACATTTACAGAAGATGCCTAATCTGAAAGCACCAAACTGTATTGAGTAATATACAACATACATCTCCTCTGTTGTCTCAATATATCTCCCAACTCGGCAACTCTGTTCTGCACAAGATCTGCGTCTCTCATCCACACTCATTACTTCCTCCCATTCCCGCTTACAGGACTTTTTTCGGGTTGCACCCACTCTATGGAATTCTCTCCCTCGCACAATAAGACTCTCCTGTGGTCTACAAGCTTTCAAGCGTTCTCTGAAAACCCACCTCTTCAGACAAGCTTATAATATTCCTCAACCACCCTCTTAACCTCACTACATTACCCTATTACCAACCATTATACAACTACCCCTTGACCAACATTGTTGTGTGACAGGATAATTTAGCTTATGAGTTACTTTTACCTTTGCAGTCTAGCTGGGCCGACTGCAAATGTAACCTCATGTGTCAAACTCCCATTGTCCAATAGATTGTAAGCTTGCGAGCAGGGCCTTCTCACCTCTTTGTCTGTCTTACCCAGTTTGTTTATTAGTTTACTATGTTTGTCCCCATATGTAAAGCGCTAGCGAATATGTTGGCTCTATATAAATAAATGATGATGAGGATGAGGCTATCAAACAAAAAACACCTTCTCTAACACGATATTGATAAGCCTCTTTCTTGCATACCAGAGCATTCATAAGAAGTATAATTTAGAATAGGTTCAGAATAACGTTAGGTTCATGACAGGTAGCGATTTTTCCTATTTACAAATATGAGTATTGTAAACAGGTAGCACTCACTGATCAAGTCTTATACTAAGATATTGACTTTCTTAGCAATATTGCAAAATACTGTACATGGAGAAGAGAGTAAACACAATTCTGGCACAGTTTTCTGTGCTCCGAAAAGCGTCACAAATTTATTTATAATTTTAGATCCTCTAAAAGGTAAGTGTACATAGCCACAGATTTGCTTACCTTTGAAATATACCTTGGGCTCCAATGTATCATAGACTAAAGAGCTTACATTGGAAAATGTCTGTGCACAAAATAATATAAAGAATATGTTCAGCCAAGAATATTAAAACTGAGAATAATATAAGGTACTAGATACTTTGTGCTATATATATTGTTAACATTTGAATACAGGTTCCAGGGACATTTTCTTGTTGCATAAGATCATCTTATCAAATTGCACGTGGTGCTCTCGCTTCCTCAATAGATATTGGATAATACAACTCCAACATTACATCCGCCTCTTATATATTATAAGATTCTCAATGAGCATGATCATAACAACAAAATGTTGAAGTTTAGCTTGACACCTTCAAGAACAATGACCTAATTCTAATAGTGACAATTATAGCGAGTGGACTGAAGGATCAGCCGCAACAATTTATTATTATAAAACCATACAGATATAGTAGCATATGCTTCATAACACTTTTTAAACATGACTGTGAGTGGGCTTAGTCTTGTTAAAACAATGGAGCGCAAATGTGGTCCCCCACAGATGGAGCACCTATGTTTAAATTTGCCAGATCCATAAAAAAGGCAATGCCCTTATTTAACTGGCAGTCCTCTCATAAACTGCCTGGTCCAAAAACTGTGTTATGCACAGCAATACCTTGCTGAATGTGTTGCAATCTATGAGCTGTCATAATACATACACTATATTTTCAGTTTCTTCAATTTTCTCCCCTGCCTTTGCTACTCTCTCTCTCTGTTAGGAGACATTTGGCAAAGCTCAGCTTTGGCTTCAAGAGTTGCAGAAGTACATCTCCAGTGGGGAGCTGGTCATTGCACTGGTTGGGAACAAGAGCGAGCTGCATGATGACAGGAAGGTCCTAAGAGAGCTAAGCATCTCTAGGGCTATCAGACAAAAGCTAATTTCACCCCCCAGGAGATCAGGAAAGTCGCTCCTATCTTATGGGGAGGAGGCGGGGGGGGGGGGGGGGGCGGTTTATCACTGTTATGCAGCTCCTCTTCCCAGAGCCACCGGCCCCGCGCAGACGAGTCTGGGGCTAATTTTCACTACAACAAAAGGACTCAGTGCTTGTCCCCGTTATAGTGGAGATCTGCCCAGGCTAGTTCTGGGGCTGTTTAGAGATGTGATTTTTTTTATTTTTTTTTTATTACACAAGACACTATATATATGTATATATAATACATAACTTGCTCATGATTTGAAATAAACTTTAATTAAATAATTGACTCCCCAAACCCTTGTTCAACAGCTCATCCGTTTATTAAACATTAAACAAAATGTAATTGTTTTCTTTCTTGATCTGATGCGGGCCAAATAACTACAGGTTTTATTAAAACCTGTAGGGAGCTCACAATGGTTGCCAGACAAACTGTAAGCTTGCACAGTGTAGTTTTAAATAAGAGCCACCCAGTGTCGGACTGGGGCATGAAGGGCTCACAGGGGGACTGCAACAGTAGAGGCCCACCAGAGGGGGTGTGGCCAGCCACCATAGAGGTGAGACCAGACACTAGAGGGGGAGTGGTCAGCCCATGAAGGGCATGGCTAGCGGCATAGTGTAGTATATAAAAAATGCAGTGTATATAAAGAGTGCATAGTCTAGGACCCACCCAGTCTTGCCCCACTAGAATCAGAACAATTGGCAGACTTTCCTGCTCTCTCTTACCTGTTCTTGCAGCGTTCAGTACCTGCTGCTGCTGATGTCTTAAGCTCAGTAGCTGTCTGGACCCTGGAATGTTGGGGTCCTGTTTTGAAAAAAGTATGTGTACATTAAATATGGAAAGCCTAGCAATAAGGGCAGGGGCGGGCTGGACAAGGGGGGCAGCGGGCACCCAGGCCGCTCAGTCTAGCGGCTGTTCAGGCCGGCCACCTCCCCCCATCGTGGATGCAAACATTTTTTCTATATTACAGGCGTGTTACGCGATGCGGCCGCGTCATTATGACGCGGCCGCATCACGTGTCATGTGATACGGCCGCCTGTGCGCCCCCCGGGCTGATACATCCCAGCCCGCGCCTGAATGAGGGTGCACTCTAGCCCCCTTCCCCAACCAGTCACAATGTTTAATCAATAGCTCTCACGTTTAAAGGGTGTGTGTGTGTGTGTGAGTGTGAAAAGCACTAAGCTACTCTCCTACAGCAAAAAACTTGCATTGTTGCGTACACCATCGATAAAAGTGTATACTGCCTGCTCAAAGAAGTGTGACATATCTCCCGGAAGGCAGAACAGAAGTCCTGAGTTTCAGGGACAGTGCCCTAAAAGCACTACATATGTAGTGGAAGTAAATGTTATAATGAAACAAACAAATATGAAAAAATAATGTTTCAAAGAAAGACAAGAATTAAAAACACACACAAAAACACATATACAAGTAGAAGGGCATCTTGTCTCAGAATTGTTAGAACTAACATGTGTATCCGCATACTATTACTACCCTTAGTGAGAATATACAGTGCTACCCCCAACCTTGGCTCCATGGGAATTACCTTTGCTGCAGATTAGGGGTTGGCTAAAATCTAGTCAAGCCCAGGTGTGTCAATTGGGCATATAGATTTAGATTAAAGATTTTAGAATTATATATATATATATATATATATATATATATATATATATATATTTTATATATATATATATATATATATATTATTGATACATTATTGATAATAATGGAACCAACAAATAAACGTTCATATTATGCCACACAGTAGTGCCCCAGTTCAATTTATGCCATAAATCATATTATGTCGCACAGTTATGTCCCCAAATTATATTATGCCACACAATAATGTCTCCAAATCATATTATGCCACAGAGTAGTGTCCCCAAACAATATTATGCCACAGAGTAGTGTCCCCAAACAATATTATGCCACAGAGTAGTGCCCCCAAACAATATTGTGCCAGAGTACTGCCCCCAATTCATATTATACCAAGAACAGCCTACCCCCCAGGTAAAAAGGGAACATTGTGAAGTTTGAAAAAAAAAAAAAAGTAAAAAAAAATGACAGTAAAATAAAGTAGATGTAACTTACCTCTGTTTCATCTCTTCTCTATGGTCAGCTGGGCAGGGTCCTCGCAGCTCCTGTACGCTGTCAGCATTGTAACGTCATGACATGTGCAACTCTTAAAGGTGCAGTTGACTTGCGCTTTGCAAATTTTGGACTTTGGTGGGCCCCCACCTACAAAGAAAAGGGCAGGGGCAGATTGTGAACTTAAATTTGCCCTGGGAAAAAAGCTTGAAAGTGACATCATGTAGACGGGGCCAAATAAATGTTAGGTGGGGCACAGTATGTGTTTGTGCCTGATGTATGTACCTGAGTATGTGTGTCCTTTACTTGTCGTTTCCTGACCTGTGGCTGCTAGTGTCATTAGCCTAGTTGCTGCTTGTCTGGAACATGCAAAGTTCTGAGTCCTATCTGGAAAAAAAATGGGTACATGACATTTAGAAAATTCCAGCCAGCCCCCCCACATTAAATTAATAGTATCTGCATTTAATAAATAAACCTATTACCCTACCTCCAAACAGGACTAGCAATAAATAGCATTTAAGTTTAATAAATATAACCATTTCCCACAACCATCCTGCTTTATCAACCAAGTGCTGGTAGCACCATCTTTGGGACTCTGTTTGCAAGTATCTCTATGCATCAATTTACAAGACTTTGTTTATTATGCCAAGTGTGCAGATGCTCATCATTGTGAGATTCTGAGCTGCCATCTCACCATCTCTACTGTGTACAGAACTTAGCTGCATTGTTTCCATGTGTTGATATGTACTTATGCTCATATTCATTGAAGTACTTATTAAGCAGACCCACCGTCTTGTGTTCTTATTTTCTAAACATTGTATGGTCCTGAATCATCTAGTCACGTTCACAGACCTGGCATTAAATAATTCACATTTAATAAACTTAACCCCATATTCAATTAATAGCCCCAAACCACCCCAGCATTAAAGGTCCCGCCATCTCATCTTAAATTAATAGGCCCCACTATTAAATTAAATTGGCCCACCATCACCCCACAAATAAAATTGCACACATTAGCCACCACCTACCTCACACCCACATTATATTACTACAAGCCCCCCTGCCCTCACCCCATTTCACTTTTAACAGCCCCGTCTGTCCTCACCCCCATTGCATTGCCACAATCCCCATTGCCTACACACACATAACACACACATTACCATAACACACAAACAAATTAATTTGTCATACCCACAGACACACACACATTAATACACTTATCATAAACACTGACTCACCCCCCCTCTCTCATACACACATTTCTCATACACACACTAATACATTTATCATACACACTGACACACATTCTCTCATACACACTGACACACATTCTCTCATACATATACACACATACACACACACACACACACACACACACACACATTCTCTCTCATACATACAGACACATAATCTTACCTTTATTGCTTTGCTTTCTCCATGGCAATGTGGGTAGGGGGCGTGTCTGCTCTGATTGGCTGAGTGACTGTTTCAGCCAATCAGAGCATAGCAGAGGGGGTGATGGGAGACAGTGAGGAGTTCCTGCCTTAGCAGGAAACTCCTCTGCTTTACTAGCAACACAGGCTGCTACTACACTTACCTCTCCGTGGGGGTCCTGGTGATTCTAGCCCAGCCCCTTAGCGAAAAGGGGCATGGTCATCAGACAGTGGGGCCTACCCGGGTATTTACCTGGGACCCCGGCAGGCCAGTCCGAGACTGGCGTCACCTGCTGCATGAAATTAGTATCACATGCCCGACAAAGAATACAAGCTTGTGATGTTTTTTTACCCACAGTACTCTAAGGGGAATATTTATTAAACTGCGGGTTTGGAAAGTGGAGATGTTGCCTATAGCAACCAATCAGATTCTAGTTATTTATTTAGTACATTCTGCAAAATGCCAGCTAGAATCTGATTGGTTGCTATAGGCAACATCTTCACATTTTCAAACCCACAGCTTAGTAAATATACCCCTAAAAGATGTCAGGCAGAACGGGTAGTTTAAAAGATTAGCGGAAATGTCTATAAATGCACTTGTTTATCCATTACCCATTTCAATGTATTGTGTTACTCTCAGGATGCACAGGCTTTTGCGGAAGAAAAAAAGACTGCTGTTTATGGAAACTTCAGCTATGACTGGAAGAGGAGTGAAGGAGGTGTTTGAAGCTGTGGGTGAGTTAATACTTTAGAAGAGTATGAGTCTCCACTAATCTAGCTGTGTGTAATTACCCTGCCTTTATCAATTAAATGAGGGCTCCTTTTGTATAGATAGGCTTATCTCTACAATTTTAGTATGTATATGTACACAATATGGACAAAAGTATTCGGACACTTGACCATTATATCAACAGGGACTGTAATGACATTGTATTCAAATACATATACTCTAATATGGAGTTGGTCCTCCTTTTGCAGCGATAACAGCTTACACTTTTCTTGGAGGGCTTTCCACAAGATGTTAGAATGTTTCTATGGGAATTGGTGCCTATTCATGCTGTAGAGCATTTACGAGGTCAGGCACTGATGATTCCCTCACTCAGGGAACCATGCTTTGATTGGCCTTTGGCTAACAAGACTCGAGTATATAGGAGTCCGCAGTTATCTTCAATTTATGACTCCTTGAAAAAGTATTTTTGATAAGACGAAACGCGTCGGAGATTGTGGCAACATCTGACACCTGTGAGCACTATCTGGATGTTCGGGATATCACCGGCTGGAATTTCCCCTTCACCTACGAGTGTGCTAAGGACAGATAAGCTGGCTTTTTATTTGCTTCATGTACGGGCATTTATTTTACAGAATTGCAGTGTGAAATATTGTGCTGCTATTAAACTTGTGATTCTCTAGAGAACCATTGGTATCTAGTCTTTATGATATCACACTATTGTGCCATTATTTTTAGTTTGCAGACACCTGGTAGCTATTTGGTTCACGCTTGGAAGGATCATTTGACATCCAGGATCGTTTTGATTTCCAGTGTCCTCGAATGATACCATTAGAGGGATTTCCTCAGTTTATCACTTTGGCTTGAGTAATCTGAATTTCCGGTACGGGAATATCTTATTGTGGAGATTTTTCACTATGTATCACTTTTAATGCACTATGTGTGGCGCCCTCTGTCTTTTGTATTTCATTTACTAGGTATGACACTTGCAGACAGGTGTTGGATGATTGGGGAGCTGCCTATTACACTTAAGTATTTTTTCTGATTTTTATTCATTCTATTTGCACTTTAAGAAGCGCTTTATAGCTTAAAGAATATTGGGTTTCATATATATATATATATATATATATATATATATATATATATATATATATATATAGTAACAAAACCGCATCCTTCTCATGGCACTTTTGTTACCTTCTGTTGCAAGAACACCCAGCAGATATCAGCAACACGAAAACTTCTTGTTTTAAATCAAATATATTTATTGTTGGCATCACAATAAATAACACTTCTTCTGTCAGGATGACACCAGCAAGCATTCCCTTTTGCTTGCACCTCCTGGTGACCCTAATGCTTACTAGACATCGACCATCTCTCTACTGACTGGCCAACTAGTTCAGCATCAGTCACCCCTAACAAGAGCACAACTCAATGTTAAATACACAGGTCTACTCCCACAGGCTTGGATGACTGACAGGCGACACTCCCGCCTTGTCTTTAAAGGAGGTCTCCTCAGGTGCTCTGTAACGCCTATTTAATACAGCAACCCCTATCAGCTCTGCTGCTAGCTGTGAAAACAAACACTTTAAAGCATGTAAGTAAATCACATTTTACATCCACTTTATCACATATCTCAGACGTGTACATAACTTAACACAAGTACAGTGCTACACCTGTATATAACCTGATTTGCAGCCTTTTACCTGCAGACTGTTAGCTCCATAGCTAATTCCACTCTGAGAGCCTGTGGAAAACCACTCCCCTTGCCACATATCCTTCCCCCTAGCATCACCATGTAAGGTGGCGCGGACCTCACGAGGAGCGCATCTCTATGGAAGAGAGCCTCTGCGACCATTTTGTCCACCTGCCTTTGCCATGGATGTCCATGAGCTCTTTCTGATTGTGGTTGTACTGTTACAGGGGGATAGGCTTTCTGGCATTCTGGACAAGCCCTACAAAACTTTTTTACTGCCACATAAACTCCGGGCCAGTAATATCTGCGTAGAACTTTCTCCCTCATTTTACCTTCCCCTAAGTGTCTGCCACTCTCCTGCGTGTGTGCAGCTTCTAGCACTAAGGGTACACGGTTTTGTGGGACTACCAACTGTTCTACTTTTCTTCCTTTAACAGTAGTCACATGAAACAGCACATTATGTTTAACAATATACGATGGCACACAGTCTGTCGAATTGACACGCTTTAGTATATTCCCAACATTACTAGCCAAATTAAAGATACGCTTTAAAGCTACATAATTTTTCTGTTGACGTGCAAGGTTTGGCACATGTAACAGTTCTGGATATTCAGACCAGTCTATCTTGTCACCAATAGGTAAGGTGGGCACATCTGCGATGTCACCCGCCAACACAGATTCCGTTCATCCGGTTTTCTGTGAAAGTTCTGCCATGACCCCCACAAAAGTATTCCGGCTTGGTGGCTCCCAGTGATTGAGGTTCCGACGTTGTGGTGTTTTTAGCAGATCCTTTAAGACCGGGCATCCGACCAGTGAATCAATTGCCGGCATGTCCGGCCGGATTTGCTCACCGAGGACCTGTTTATAGAGGGGGAAGTCTGGCCCCAGAACAATTGGATACGGCAGCTTGGGCGCTATAGCAGCCACTACCTTCACAGTTTGGCCTTTCAGACTAATGGCCAAAAGAGTTCCTTTTAATCTCCTGACTATGCCATGTATGCAGCACACATTGTAACAATCCAGTCCAGGTTTGTTACTTTTCCTGTCTGCTCTGTTTTCCTGTGGATCACATGACTCACTTCAGGGCGTGCCATTCAAACCTGCTCTATTTAAACTCAGCACTGACACCTGCTCACTGTCAGTGCAACTTGTTTGCTAGCCTGTCTCCATGGACTCCTGTGCATTCCTGAACTCTCCTGTTGGATTTCCTGTGGGTGAACCTGCTTTATCAACCCAGTGCTGGTAGCACCATCTTTGGGACTCTGTTTGCAAATATCTCTATGCATCAATTTACAAGACTTTGTTTATTATGCCAAGTGTGCAGATGCTCATCATTGTGAGATTCTGAGCTGCCATCTCTACTGTGTAAAGAACTTAGCTGCATTGTTTCCATGTGTTGATATGTACTTATGCTCAAATTCATTGAAGTACTTATTAAGCAGACCCACCGTCTTGTGTTCTTATTTTCTAAACATTGTATGGTCCTGAATCATCTAGTCACGTTCACAGGCCATCGTAGGAACCGCCCACTAGGCCTGATATTATTCCAGTCCATAACACACATTAATTTTGGGCAACCCTGAGATATTGGCCCCAGCTAGGACAGAATTGGAAACCAGCGTAATATCACTCCCAGAGAAGACAACATGTACAAAAATGTTGTTCAAACGCATTGCCACTTTAAACAAAGGTGAACCACCACTTGTGAAACTCTGGCAACAGCAACGGGAAAAGACAGGCCCAGCTTGGCCAACCGAACAGTCCAATAGGTTTTGACGACTAGTGCACCTGGCTTTATAGTGACCAAGTTCTCCACACCTGAAGCACCTCCTGTCAGGCACACTTACAGCTTGACCTAAATTAGCAGCAGGGTTCCCCTTTAGGCCCTTGACTTTAGGTTTACTCACTTGGAGGCTCTCATCCTTAGTGTTCACCAAACTCCTCTGAGTGAATGTCAAGGCCACTGCTTGGTCACGTTCCTCAGCATACCTAGAGGACAGAGTTTTTTTTCTTCTTGGAGCAACTGTTCCAGCTTTTCATCAAGTACAAGCTTCTCCAACCTGCACTCCTCAGGCTCTCTTGCAGACTCTCTTGCTAAGAACACCTCTTGCTGAGCCAAGACAAGCTTCTGTTCTAAAGCAGAAATTTCTCTGTCTTTCTCTACTACTATTTCATTAAGACCTTTCTCTGATTTTTCTCTTTCTTCACACACTTTTTGCAATGCATGCAACTCATTTTTCACAGATTCAAAAATCATATCTTCCTCTCTCTGCTGCTTTAAATTCCACACTTCTTTTATAAGACAGCAGTTTTCATCAATAAACATTTTCTCTAAAGAATCATACTCTGCCCTGGTCACATGTTCTGACAAAGGTAACACTAGGGTTGTGCAGAGAGCATGAGATTCTCCTCTTTGATTTTCCCTGTTTTCCTGTTGAGAATGTACCTCAAACACACCTGTTTGCACATTTTGCTTTTGAGACATTTTGTGCTTTTTCTTGCCCATCTTAAGGCGTAAAGACAATTTTGTACTAGCAGCTTTCAAATATCAAGCTTCACATATGTCCAGCACTTCCACAGGCAATTAGTAAATAGTCTCCTGCACAGGTAAAACAGCAACTTCAATGCATAGGCAAAACAGCAGACTTGTGGACCACACCCAACTCACAGCTCAGTGAATAAACAAGGTATGGCACTACAAAGCCCAGCCATTTTATAAAAAAAAAACTTTTGCTTTTCTTTTGCAAAACAAATGCTGAATAGTTCACAGTAATATTGCTTCTGTCTCTCCACAGACAAAAACAAATTGCTTGCTCAGCAATAGCAATCTCTTCACTGCAACTGACAGCATATACAGTTTAAGATGTGATAGCAGTATTCAATCATTGCCACTCGCCACCTTTTGCGTCTGGAGGTTGGGTGGACAGCTGTGCATTGGCTGTCCTTGGCGATCCCACTTCTGACACCACTTGTAACAAAACCGCACCATTCTCATGGCACTTTTGTCACTTTCTGTCGCAAGAACACCCAGCAGATATCAGCAACACGAAAACTTCTTGTTTTAAATCAAATATATTTATTGTTGGCATCACAATAAATAACACTTCTTCTGTCAGGATGACACCAGCAAGCATTCCCTTTTTTTGACCTCATGGTGATCCTAATGCTTACAAGACATCGACCATCTCTCTACTGACTGGCCAACTAGTTCAGCATCAGTCACCCCTAACAAGAGCACAACTCAATGTTAAATACACAGGTCTCCTCCCACAGGCTTGGATGACTGACAGGCGACACTCCCACCTTGTCTTTAAAGAAGGTCTCCGCAGGTGCTCTGTAACGCCTATTCAATACAGCCACCCCTATCAGCTCTGCTGCTAGCTGTGGAAACAAACACTTTAAAGCATGTAAGTAAATCACATTTTACATCCACTTTATCACATGTCTCAGACCTGTACATAACTTAACATAAGCACAGTGCTACACCTGTATATAACTTGATTTGCAGCCTTTTACCTGCAGACTGTTCGCTCCATAGCTAATTCCACTCTGAGAGGCCTGTGGAAAACCACTCCCCTTGCCACAATATATATATATATATATATATATATATATATATATATATATATATCTCTATATATCATCATCATCTCCATTTATTTATATAGTGCCACTAATTCCGCAGCGCTGTACAGAGTACTCATTCACCCATTGTCGCTTGCAGTCTAAATTCCTTAACACACACACACAGACACAGACTAGGGTCAATTTGTTAGCAGCCAATTAACCTACCGGTATGGGTTTTTTTTTGGAGTGTAGGAGGAAACCCACGCAAACACGGGGAGAACATACAAACTCCTCACAGATAAGGCCATAGTCGAGAATTCACTATATATATATATATATATGTATATACACACACATACATACATATATATATATATGAATATATATATATATATATATATGAATATATATATATATATATATATATATATATATATCATTGTATTATGCCCCCTTCCAAATAAATAAGTGAGACATGAAATTAAATGATGGTATCATTGATAGATACAGCAGTCAAGACAGAGGGGTACAAGGGAAAAATTAAAGTGTGTGTGTTTGTGTGTGGGGTTTATGTACAAATCATTCATGCATCATTCAGTACTGTGTACTGTGACTTGAGCATGTGGGAGAAATATGGCTGTGAATTCTTAACTTTGTTGCTATGATCTACCTTTTTGGTGGCTAGTGTACATTTTAGATTCCCCCCTCCCCATCTGGGTGACAGGTATACAAAGTCGACTTCACTCTTTTGAGTGGCTAGTATACAAAGCAAATTACACATTTATGGCACAAAGCACACCTAGTGGCTAGTAAACAATGAGGACCTCCCATTCCTGTTGGCTATCTACAAAGAAGACCCCTCATTTCTGGTGGCTAGTAAAGAAACAAACCCCATATTTCTTATGGCTAGTATGGAAAGCAGACCTCTTATGCCTGATAGGTAGTATAGAAAGTTGTCTACCCTTTCCAATTGGTTTGTATATTTTCCCAGGGTTAGTAGCAGAAATATGTCTGTAAGTTTCTTGTGAATAACCTCCAGTGTGCATCAGAGGTGGTTCCCCCACCTGTTTTTTTTATAGCTGCAAAGGCCATACTTGCCTTCTTTCAGTAGGCGACGTCCAGAAGAGGGGCGTGACTAATGGGTGGGAGGGGCGGGGCACCTTGAATCGCATCATTTTGCCCCCCCCTCCCACGAGTAAAATGACGTTTTGTCGCGGGGGGCGGGGCCAAAATTACGCGATTCTCTGTGAATTGCGTCATTTTAACAAGGGAATTCCGGGATGCGGGAGAAATGCCAGCTCTCGCGGGAGCCCGGGAGACTGACCCGAATTTCAGGAGTCTCCCAGACTTTCCGGGAGAGTCGGCAAGTATGGCAAAGGCATCATGCCAATCAAGGCCCCATTACTGACTATTGAATTGCCCTCTACCTTGCCGACTTTGCTCTTTTTATTGAACAACAACCTAGTGATAATAACAGGAAGAATACCCATGCTATCACCAATAATAGCACAGTTTAATCCTGCAGCTGACCAGAATATATCCTGTAGTTACAACTTAGAGCCACTGTACAGTGTCTTTGTGTTGTGATGAAACTGGGATTTCCCACAGTATAATCAGGAGTCAGGAAAATATATTAAGTTCCATGAACCTCTTGGCCATTTTTGAGACATTGACATGTGCAGAACAACTACAACATGTGAGGATCCCCAGCATTACTAGCTATAGTCAACAGGTGGCAGTGCAACATCTACACTGACAACTGCATATTCTTTTCACTTACTGGAATCAGGAATTTGCTACTGATAAAATCAATTAAGACAAGGAGGAAACCCGTGTATGCAGCTTTTCTAAGGCCCTCTTCAAGCAGAGTAAAGTTGGAATTCCTTTTCTCTGCCGTTGCTTCACGAGTCCTCATTTTTCCTGTTTATTGACTTCAGTGTTGTCCATCATAATTTTGTCTTCAACATATTGACCTTTGTTTCGTCCCTCATGAATCTACAATCTCCAACCCATCGGCTTTAGCTTTGTCCCTTACAATCTGTCCTCTCAGGACTAAGAGGCTTGGTCGTTCATGTTGTGTCTCTAATTGGTACCCCAGCCTAATGGTTCTCTCCTGCGAGTAACCAGCACAATGATATAATAGTATACTGTACATGTTTTACATTAGTTTCAGTGAATACATTTTCATATGCCATACATGCTAACAGAGGGCTTTATGGATCACTGTGCACAAATTTCTGTGCTGCACTACTAGTGCATTTATTATTTGTCTCACTGTGTATGAAGTGCATCTTGGATATTATGCAGGAGAATTTAAACCACCATACTTTGCTGTACTTAGTGCTCTTTACGCTCATTTGATTTGCAATGAGTCTCTTAAGTTAATTTGACAGTGCCTGGAACCAGGGCAGGATTTACATTGAATCCAAAAACAAATAAAACAACTTCTCTGGGGAAACATATTAATGCTGAAACTGGATTATTATTAGAATATTCAAATAAAATATGGCATATGATATCAATAGAAAAATAGTGAATTGTTATCTAATGTAGTAAAGCTAATCCTAGATAAACTGAGTCACTCTTGATCCATATATAATTAAACCAAAATGATATGTTAATCAAAAGCAATCATTATTTAGTAGAACACTTGCTAGACAAACATGCAAATTATATATTCATTAAATCCAAGATTCCATTAACATAGAACAAAGATAATAAAATAGTAAATTATGTTTATATAGTCGAAACGAGTCCAAATAAATAAAGGTTCTAAAAAGAAACCATTAAGTACCAATGGTAACATTAAGTACCATCATAGATAGCACACTCTTAAAAGGGTACATCCAGATGGACACTTTTTTTTCTGGAGTGTGTATGAAATGCTTTGACACTTTAAATACTCATGAGCATTTTCTTTTTTAGAACACTGGAACACACTAGGTACAGGTGTGACAAAAGAGGATAGCATTGTTAACCATGCTCCTAGATGCATTGTTAGAAAAAAATAACACCTTTGATGTTTTTTAAAAAGAGAAATCAAATGTCCTTCTGGACTTACCCTATATATTATTCTTACTGGGATCCTCTCACACCATGATTTCACCTGAATGTGGGTACAAAAGAAGACATTACTAATATAAATAAAACGGAGGCTCGGACTTTGCATGTAACATAATGCATAACCACTCCACAGAAGCACAATACTGGAACACTTTGCCACACTGGTAAACAGTTAATCAATATGGGTAGCCACCCATTGTACTGTTGGTTTGAAAGTCTGCATTAATGACATCACTTGATATATTTGGGGAGTTCATTCTCATTTCTCAAAAGTGAACTGACAGAAGAGGTTGATTTAATATAAGGCTTTTGTGACAGTCTTAACTGGGTCTAGAGCACTGTTGGCTAACCTGTAACACTCCAGGTGTTGTGACACTACAAGTCCCAGCATGCTTTGCCAATATATCAGTGGCACACGACGCAGGGGGGGTTTCTGGGTCTCCAGAACCCCCTCTCCGCTAACTAGGTGCCCACCATAGCGGCACTGTACTATACAACAGCCGCGGCGCTGTCAAAGAAGCGTCCGGGGCGGTGATGTTTTGTATACAGCACCACTGCGGACGCTTCTTTGAAAGCACCGCGGCTGCTGTATAGGACAGCGCTGCCGAAACGGACAACACAAGGCCCTGCACACGGAAGCATAGAATCTAAAGGGAAGGGGCAGACTGACAGGAACCAAAGATGGGTGTGACGGGATTAGTACTCTGGAGGGAGAGTTGAGCAAGAGGGTAGTATGAGGAAAGAGGGAGAGGTGTACTATGGTGAGTGAAGAAGGATTAAGAAGAGGCTTGTTGAGGAGGGGACAGAGGAGGTTAGAGAGATAAAGGGTAAGCTATCCTGAACAGTTGAGTTTTGAGGGATCCTTTAACATTAGCAAACTAGGGTATAGCCTGATAGAAGGTGGGAGATTGTTCCAGAAAGGGAGGCAGCATGGGAGAAATCTTGTATGCAGAAATGAGATTTGGTAACCAGATGGGAGCTGTGCCCACTTCTAATTAGAATATAAGCTCTCATGATTAGGGCCCTCCCTTTTCATATCTGCATTTATTTTGTCTACCTTGTATATCCCTGCTTTGTGTATGTCCCGTTTTCCCTACTGTCGCCTTACAAATCTATAATAATAATAATAATAATAATAAACTCCCTGTAACGGTTGTTGGATAAATGGATGGAGAATCAATATGAGAAATGCAGAAAATGTAATATAATAATGAAATAGGAGCATTTGAAATAAATTGTAGGACGGTGTGTGATTTAGCAGGAATTGGCCTATCCCAGGGGATGATGGGTATAGAGGTGAGATGAAAAAAGAAGGACAAAGCAAGTGATGTCTAAATTGAATTGGTTGTGGCCAAGGAAATTGTATTGGAGTGTAGGTGTTCTAGTGGTAGAAGGGAGTATATGGGATGGCGAGATGAGTGGAATAGCATAATAAGTAACAGTGGGTGGTGGAGGTAAAATGAGTATAAAGGGGATCAGTAATCGGTAATGAACAGTAGGTAAGAGTAAAACATGATTGTATAAATAAATGTATATATAAAAGAGCCTGGTGGAAATGGAATAACACAATAGAATGCTAAGAGTGAAAATTAAGAAATATTTGAGGGGCTAATGAAATGTTATCAACTGGAAGGTTGTGGATAATGAATGGGTGTGTAAATATTGTTATATAAGGAAATAAGGACATGTGTTGGAAATATGAAGGAGGTGCAATTTCATTGCAATAGGTATGGATATTGTATATAGAAAACGATATTAAACATGTACTACTACTATATTATCTTATTATTGCATTATTGTTATCTGTAATCTCACATTGGTTCTCCATCCTCATCGACCAATACCTGGAGCTCATCCCACATTGCATTTTTGGGGATATCTTACCATACCTGTACCAGAGAAACAAAACCAGTGCCTGAATAAAGGTTCAGGCTGCCATAGGCTAATACGCTTGTAGGGCCCCCTCCTCTTCCCCGACAGGCTACAGGTAAAATCAAACGCTTCTTTCATTTAAAATCCAGCTTCCTTAACACTGTCTTCCACCAATGTGTTATCAAAACACACCTCTATTTAGCTTTTTTAAAAGTGTTATGGTAATCTTTGTCATTCATTTTGTTTTCATTAAAATCAGAACTGGATAGCAGAACAAAGGCATAAATGATCATTGCTAAGGGTGAAGGTATGGCCTCGTCTAACTCACTTATCCTCAAGGGCTCACACAAGGATGAACTCATTGTCTTCAGCTTTTACCACGGGAATACGTCAAGACTTTACTATATTTTTCCTTCTTGTTTTCTTTCTACTTTGTAGAACAGCTATTCTGTTATATTTAAACATGAATGTCAGTTTATACCTCTTTCTGTCCCAATTTGCACCCCCAAAAGTCTTGCACCCTAGACTGCAGCCTAATCAGTTTATTGGATAATCAGTCAACGACCAAGACCGACATGTGTGAAACAAGACATCTAACAGAAGGTTCACACCCTGGAAATCCACTATCACTCCACCCAGCACTTCACAATAACCACAAACTCAGTATTACCTGTTTACTAGTCTAAAGCTAGGTACACACTACACGGTTTTCGTCCAATAATCGGCTCAATAACCGACATACGACCGCTCGTTTAAAAGTCGGGTCAGTGTGTGTTGTGACACGATGGTCGAAAATCTGCCCAAATGGACGATTGTCGCCTTATTTGGTTGGTCGTACCGGTAAATATTTTCGTTCCAATCTTGTTTCTGTTGTGTAGTGTGTATAAACTTCTGACCGATCCACAACAGTGAGTACGAAATTACAATAATTACTCACGACAACATAGCTGTAAAAAATCGCTAAAGGGACATCCGCTCTTCCCTTTATCGTCCTGAACATGGCTAGTGTGTATGCAGTCCATGGACCGAGCGATCGGACCGTCGATCGCATGTAAAATCGGCATAAAAAGCTGGTGGAAAATTCAGTTGTGTGTACCCAGCTTTATTAAATAGTGGACCACAGTGTTAGTTAGCGCACACTACACTTCAGATTGGCAGAGGAGTGTTGTGTTCAGCACTCAGTGACCAAATTTATAAGTATAACTGTATTTCTATGTAAATAGATAACACAAAAATGTGTGTTTTGTGTAAATCCTCTTTGTTTTGTTTCTGAGGACAGATATTTGGAACTTCCAGACATTGCAGTACAACCACAATTGTGACTTTTTTTAAAATATTTTAAACTATCTCTTTTATTTCCTTAAGCGCTACTTATCTTTTAATGCCTGTTGGATTTTATTTTCAGTATGAGTATCAGATATTCTGTATATTTTTTGATAATCCGCCCACGTCTCTTATTCTGTACAATCATTGACAAAAATCTCACCCTAAAATTGATATTTGGTAGCACAGCCTTTGGTCAAACTAACTACATACAAACACTTCATTAGCCATGGATGAGCTTCCTGCACCTCTCTACTGGCAGCTTGATCCACTTTTCTTGTCCAAACTGCTCCAGTTTCCCCAGATTTGAAGGGTGTCTTCTTCCAATTGCTGTTTTCAGATCTCTCCACAGATGATCTATGGGATTTAGATCTTGGCTCATTGCTGGCCACTCCAGAACAGTCCAGCATATTGTCTTGAACTGCTCCATGTTTGCCTGTGGGTAAGGTTTTTTCTTTGAAAGATTAACTTTGCTTTCTGTAAAAATAGTAATGATGTACTTTACCAAAAAGCTCTAATTTGGTTTCATATGTCTACAGGACATTCTAACAAAAAGAATGTGGCTTGTTGAGGTGTGTGCTGGCAAACTCCAGTTGGGTTATCTTTTCCCTCTCCCAGCAATGAGGCCTTCCTGGGCCTCCTACCATATTACCCCCTTTCATTGAGTTGACAATGATGGCGTGTGAACTGAAACTGTTACCTTTTATCTGAAAGTCAGTTTGAACATGTTTGGCAGGTGATCGAAGTGCCCTTTCCACCTTTGGACAATCTCACGCTGCAATCTCCATTCAAGTTTTCATTTGTAGCTACCTCCACAGAGATTGGCTATGGTGCCATGGGCCTTAAATGTCCTAATAACATTATGTACAGTGGAAACAGGAACATCAAGATCTTTGGAGGTTGATTTGTCGTCTTGAGATTTTCCATGCTTGGCTACCTCCTCAGACCATGCTGACCTCCTCAGACAATACTCTAGCTTTCTTTTCTCCAGGCTCATTGCAGTACCACAGTGGGCCTGATTCAATAAGGAAAGTTAAGCAAAAGTAAGCAAGTAAGGCAAAATCATGTTGCATTGGAGGGGGAGGTAAATTTAAAATGCGTTGGCAGATTTATAGTTGGGATAGGGCATGTCCTAGATCAGTGATGGGCAAACTGCGGCCCGCGGGCCAGATCCGGCCCACTTAGAGGTTCTATCCGGCCCGCCAATATTTTAAAAAATTTCATTAAAATATGCATAAAATTATTAGGGCCGACCCTGTGTGTCAGAGCCTTCATTTTTATGCCTTCCCAGCTATTTCCTCCATTACACCTCATCCTCCTTCCTAAAAGGACACTTCGTATGTCAATCACTCAAACACCTGCCCGCCCCCTAATGGCTGAAAGTCATGTGAGAAGAGATGGACTGGGCCATATACTAAGGCGGGTTTCGATTGGCTGCTGTGTTGTCAGTTAGTGGCTCACCAGAAAGACGGATCTGCAACAACCTGCTGAAATAAGTGCTGTGTCTGTACGATCGCTGCACTTATAGAGGTAACACTGCTATATAACACCCTCCCGTCCCATTCAAAAAAATTGTATTATATATTTAGATATTTGAGTTTTTTAATAAATTATATTGGCCCGCCTAAAGTTTTTTTTTTATTTGGCCCGCTCCTGAAAAAGTTTGCCCATCACTGTCCTAGATCAACTTTAAAATTCAGTGTACAAATAAGCTATCAATATTTGTGAGCTACATGAAAAAACAGCCAGTATTTTCCTTATGTGCAAAATAATAAACTCATTTGCACCCCTTGCATTGCAACATGGTTTTGTCCAGAAAACTTGAGAAAGAAAACTTACTCAATTTTTTGCTTAACTTTCCTTAATGTATCAGGCCCAGTGACAAAAAAACATAAGAATGAGTCCTATTCAAGCTTGTTTAATGAGTGATTTTCATATTGCAGGCATCTGATAGTGACCACAGGTGAGTTCAGTTCCAAAGTGAAGGAGAATCACCTGCTTGAAATCTAATTATTTTCTAACTACTTCTAAAAGGTGCCAATAATTTGAAATGCCTATTTAAGGATTTATGTGTGGAATAAACTGCTAATTAGTGCAATTTTCTGAGTTTTGTGTTTTATTCCTCTGCAAACCAAAGAAATACAAACAGTATGTGCATACCAAAAATATTTTTAATTTCAACAACTTTCTGGCAACAGTTGTATGTGGGATGTATTTACATGTTATTCTGCATGCTGGGACAACAAACAATATATTCAAAGTTTTCGAAGTATGCTCATAGGCTTCTTGTGGTGGTGACCTGAGCAATTAAAATTTACTTTTTATTAAATGGATAGTGAGGTTTGTGAATACATGCATTATGATCTCTGCATATAAAGTGATTTAGTAATACAACATTTAGGAATATTAAATTACTTTCCACAAGGATGTTGTTTCACTCATCTGAACATCCATCAATGACTCCATCTCTCTTTCATAGGCTTCCTTCCTTATTTGTTAGGGATTGTCCATGCATTACACAACAAATGTTTCCTTTACACTCTTGTTAGTTTGTTGCCACTTATGACAAGAGAGTCCCTGAAGACGAAAGCACTTAAGCAGCAGGCCTGTGTGCTTATCATTAACTTTACACTTGCCTGAATGGGTTAATATACCTCAGGGCCAGACCGACCAATAAGAAGGGTTGTGGGAGGGCTGGGGCACCTTATATATATATCACCAGGAAAGTAGGGAGGGTACAGTCATCGACACGAGATCCCACCCACCCGCCCTAAAATTAAGGTTTGGTAGGTTGTATATGTGTTTTAACCATGCTCTTTTTTTCTGCGTCGCAGGGGAGGAAGGGCACTGCGGACAGCGGCTGATGAATACGGCGCTATCGCTGATTGGCCTCAGGCACTGCCCCTTGCGATGTAAAGTAACTCTGGATCCTTTTTGTGGGAGGGATCCTTGACGGTTGATAAGCAATAAGGGGGGTGGTCACCTGCCGCCAGATTTAGCGCCGGCCAAGCAGTCAGGCTTTAGACCCGGTTTGTTAAGTGGATGTTAAGGCCCAGTTGGCCGGTACCACACTTGGTTCTTAGTATCAGTCGTTTACTGTCCTGCAGTGCACTTTCTCCGCCACCAATTTACAGAGTATTAATGAACCGACCTAATTTTTTGCCAACTTACTCAAGTCTCTGTGTCGTTATTTTAGTTGTTAAGTTATATACAGTAATTTAAGGTTTAAGAAAGGTATGATTATATGCATCCAGGTTGGACTGCTTAATGCACATACATATTTAATAGAATGGTTCTGTGCTGCCTGTAAATCTTACAGATCTCAGTCCTATTTCTCTTATTTCCAGCCTGTCAACTACTGATTTGGGAACAGCAGAAGGAAGACAAAGAACGCAGAAAGGGCACACATCTCAATGTGCAGGGCACACATATCCGTGGTGTAATACACACATGCTGCAAATTCCAATAAAGAGTCAGCAACAACAGAGAGAAAGGCAGGGAATTGTGTACACCTGGGTTACTGTGCAAATGAGAAACATTAGTAGTGAATTAAGACAGCGTAATAAAGAACAAGTAGGGGGGAATAAAGTATAGATGGCTTTAAACTGGTATGAGGAATAGGAATAATAATGAAAGAGAGCAGAACGGGAAATCTATATTTTAGGGTCTGAATACATTACACCTACTACAGAAGGAATAAGACATGCAAAATTATAGACCAGAAAGTAAATCAGAAAATCCACAGTCCCGTTACAAAAATGTGTTTTTACAGTAATTTGTTTTCATTTTGGTTGGTATAAAATATTATTCCATTTTGAAAGGAGAAAAGGCAGTGCTTTCATTTTTACAAGTGACAGAATGAATGGGATAAAAGTAAAATAAAATGAATGAAATGACAGATGTGGATGCGTATTAAACAAGCTGGGACTACAGTGAGAGAGTTTACCTTAGTTACTGGGGCAGAACTGTATAAATTATCCAATACTCATCTACTTGAAAACCAACGGTAAACCCCAGAGAATATAGCAATAAAGACATATTTATTAAATCGACTGATATTGTGGTAACTTATGTATTAGGTATTTGCTAAACTTGTGTAAATTGATGCTTTGTATAACTTTCTATAAAATAATTTTTAATGCAGGTGTTGGCTGTGTATTGGTTGCCTACTATTCAAACCACTTTCAGATTGCAGAGTGACAAGTTATTACACACATATGCATATTGTAGGCATTCATAACTCAATGCAGGCTAGGTATGCCTCATTTTCTGCCCACATACAGAAACTAAATAATGCAGTATAACATACTTTAAGATCTTCAATGAGAAATAATCTGCTTGTCTGATGCTTCAGTTTATAGGTAAGTATCCGGCAGCTATTCAGCTGTTGCACAACAGTTACTCAAACCAGCATTATATGGTAACTATAGTGACGTCTTCTGCAGACGTGAGAAGGAGCCAAAGATCAGGATTGTCACTGAAGGCTCACTGTCTACAATAGACTTGCATGACCTACCGTGAACAATTACAGACAGGAAGACTCTCTAACACATGTGGGGACTGTAAACTTTAGGACAGGTAACCTATAGCAACAAGCCAGAGTCTAACTTTCATATTATTGTACAGTTTAGACCAGTGATTTGCTTACCTTCCAGCCTTTAAAAGGGCCGTATAGAGGAAGGAGGGAGAGCGCAGTGTATGCCCACCTCTTCCTCCTCCTCCAGTTAAGCTACTTGACCTCCATGTACAGTGCATGTACATTCTTCCTTATTCTCTGTTTTGTTATATACGATTGGCTGGGGGCTACTGGTGGCCAGCAGTCCGCCTGTTGTCCACCCCCGGTTTATACAATTAAAGAAAATGTCTGAGTGGTTGCTATGAGTTAGAACCACTTTTTTTTTTCTCTCCACCAGTTTTCATGAATATTCTCTATAGTATTATTTATTTGATTACATGATTATTGTTTTACATGATCTGGAAATAATAGCTAGTAGAACACTGAATGTGTGACCTTTCCAATGTCAGAGAGATCTCTTGACAATTTTCTAATGTGCACAGACTACCAGAGACTCCAAACTGGCAATGAGACTGATAAATGGGCTGTACATTCTCTTCCCTTTATACAGTACCATAGGTAAGCAATGATTTGACACATTCACACACTTAATTTATTTTTAGTTATCATCATTTAGCTCAGAGTTGTCTTCTATTGGGACACATGTCTGGCCCAGTGGTCTATACATGGACTTCCGGGTATCTTCCCAGGCAGTGCCCCTCCTACCGAAGCGACCCACTGGACGGATCCCACGGCCTGTGTACCACGATGGGTCAATGTCCGGATCTGTGACAAATAAAGCAGAATACGTATCAAAATGTAGAACGTATGTATCAATGTATTGTTTACTTTACTCTCAGTATGAACATTTATTCACATGTATATTCATGAATGTATAGTGACTGTCTGTATTTTTCTGTAAGCTAAGTATTATACAACATGTCCCTCTTTATGCAACAATGTATCATAATTAGGAATAGTAATGGTGGCCTATCATTGACATGGTAATAAAAAGGAAGCTGGAAATGGAAGGTACAGTAATGGGAGAGTTCATTTATCCGACCTGTGAAACTGATGTAGGCTGTGGTTTATGGAAACCTGGTTAGGACAGGGGCCAGCCCATCAGACACATCAGAACAGACTGGAGCTGGGTTTACTGTTTCTATTTTTGAGAGAGGATTTCACAGTGAATGTTTTTACATTTTTATCATCTAATTGTTTTAGGGATCTTTGTTAATGTCGCTCACTGGAACTGCAAATAGAGTGCACCGAATGCACACACAAGAGTTTTGAGGGAAAGCTGGACAGAATGAATGACAAATGGACATCCATGTCTATTCAGTGTTCACTCTGAATGGTCCTGTGTACTGCCAGTTCTTTTTTCATAAGGTTAAGTGATCCCTATTTGCAGTCTGAATTTATGACAGGCATAGTGTGGCCCTTATATATAAACAAACTGTGAGGACTGATATATGCTTAGATGGTATCAAGTACACAGTGATTGTTGTATATCCTAATATCTATCGCATAATAATATGAATAATGTATTTCTGTGTTCATTCTTAATTTAAATTTAATTTTGCCACTGTATAAATCATTGGTAAGACCTCATCTTGAATATGCAGTACAGTTCTGGGCACCACTCTATAAAAAAGATAATTTGGAACTAGAAAGGGTTCAGAGAAGGGCGACAAAATTGATAAAGGGTATGGAGTCATTAAGTTATGAGGAAGGGTTAGCCAGTTTAGGCATGTTTACTTTAGAAAAGAGGCGTCTAAGGGGAGATATGATTACTATGTACAAATACATTAGGGGTCAATACAGAGAGCTTTCATGGGAACTTTTTACCCCAAGGACCATACACAGGACACGTGGTCATCCCCTAAGGTTAGAGGAGAGGAAATTTCACAACCAGCAAAGGAAGGGGTTCTTTACAGTAAGGGCAGTCAAGATATGGAATTCATTGCCAGGGAAGGTTGTGATGGCAGATTCAATAGATATGTTTAAGAAAGGGTTAGACAAATTTTTAGCGGAAAGGTGTATCCAGGGATATGACCGTTAATTTAAAATAAAGGATAGTAGTGGATATAGGGTAAAATTGGATTGCAATATTGAGTCTGGGGGGATTTTCAAAATTGAAACAGATGGGCGGTTGCCTACTCTGGATTAATTTCAAATATAAGTGCAGGATCGCAGGAGATCCAAAATAGGTTGAACTTGATGGACTGGTGTCTTTTTTCAACCTCATCAACTATGTTACTATGTAAAAGAACTTTACAACAGAATATTTATAAAACATCATAAAAGCAAAGCAATGATAGACTCTCTTTATGAAACTGTCGGGGATGTTGGCACTGGAGAGGTTAAGGGTGAATGAAGGGCTAACAAGAGATAAGTAGTGCAGAAGATAACTGCAGTCAGACTAAAGATTACAGACACAGCACTTAATGTTTGGACACAACTATACATAATACATGTGCTGTTATTAGTGTGTTATCTGAGCAGTGGATTATTAATATTTATATTGTCCCATCCTGTGTGGGATTCATTCCATATGAGTTTAACTAGTTATCATCCACATGCCATTTATTCTCAGAGCATCGCAGTTAGGTGTCTTGGACATCCCTGTCAGAGTACAGTCTCAGAGCAGTGCAGGAGTTGGCATTTGCTATCCTCTAGTAACAAATATTTTGCTATGATTGCATAGTCCAGACAGTACATTTGTAAACACTGGCATTTACCAATATTTGTACCAAGAATTCCTTTGCGCTGTGTCCACTATAATTAAAAGTCTGTCAATACATACTGACACTATTCTAAAGGCTTCACACAGTAAATAGACAAAAAGAAATGGTGCATTAAGCTGTTTGTAATAATTGCATACGTATTACTGTGAATGCAAAGTATTTTACACACATGTATACTGAATATGTGCCTATAGTATGAAAGTGTGAGCATAGAGATATACATCACACATCAGCTGGCTAGACATTGATAATTACTGTGTATGTCTCCGTTCATGTAGAAGACTCAAATATTGTAGTTGTTAGATCCTAAATGTGTTTATTTTCAGTGTATAATATAAAGGGAGCTAAGTGACCTACTGTAAATAGTTGTAGGACAAATACATTTAGCATTTAAAGCCATATAAAGTTGAATATAGATATCCAATTAAGGGCTGTAATAATAAGGGCTGCAAAAAGAGCAAAAATAATTTTGCTCTTTTTTTTGTTCCTACATTATTATTAACCTCAATAACACTAATTTCCAGTCATTTCCAGACAATTTTGATCACCTCAATAGGGTATTGGGGGAATTGGAAACAATCATTTCCATACCCACACCCATTTCCATGCTTTTGCTAGCATTAAAAGATAGTTCTAGTAATATTATACTATTTTAATACACTTTCGGACAAAGACTGCAGCGAGCTGGCTGAATGCTAAGCGACAGAGCAACAACACAAACACACGGCAGTTCATAGTACATCTAGGAAACATTGCACACAGCAGTGGCAGAAAAAAAAAAGAAAAGTGGTGCAAGATAGAATTGTCCCTGGGACCTCCCACCCACCCTTATTTAAGATAAAATATTGAAAAGGACATGTAAAGTTTAACAATCCAAGCACTTCAGCGACAAAGAGTGCCATTTTTGTGGCTGAAGTGCTTGGTTTGTTTGGGCCCCCACAAAACAAGATAACAATGGGCTTAAGGCAGCTAAGCTAACAGTGCTGTCAATGAACTCTAACATTGCAGCGAGCTGCCTGGTTGCTCTGGCGATTAGTAATGGCACAAACATATGGCAGTTCATAACACATTTAGGAAACATTGTCACACAGCAGTGGCATAAAAGAAAAGTGATGCAAGATGGAGTTGTCCTTCGGAACTCCCACCCACCCTTATGTTGGATTGACATAATATGATTGATAGGCAGCAGAGTAGACAAAGTTATAAAGCCGACAATATAATAACATCAACAGTATTATGAGGGCATCAATTGCAATGTAGACAGTATTTATTAGGTTGACAATACAAATGTAGACAGTATTATCCCTAACTCTAACCCTGTCCCTACCCCTAGACCTGTCCCTATCTCTATCAATAGACCTGTCCCTATTCCTATCCCTAGACCTGTCCTTAACCATATCCCTAGCCCTATAATAATACTGTCCACATTTGAATAGTTTACCTAATCATACTTTGCACCATGTGAATTTGCGACCTAATAATACTGTTGAAACCCAAATTGTCGACTGCCTTACTGTTTTCTTTCAACTTGGCTTTTACACGTAAAAGTATTTGGGCCCTTTTTTATAATGACAAGGTCTTGTATCGTCATGACTGACCTTACAAGAAGATGGATCACTGACAGTTGCAGAACTATTACTCTTTCTAAGTCTTTCCATGCCACTGCGTGTGTAGAATGGCATGCTGGCAATTTTATTTTTTTCAGCACTTAACTTTGCCTGGATTACAGGTGTTTTTTTACATTTTTGTTTCCCTGACTTAAAACCACTATGCACTTTAACATAGGCTTTAGCACATGACATAGAGGGATTAGTATCATCATGACTGACACTGGAGAGTGACAAGAACAATGTGACTGAAGTCTGCAGAGTGAGAAAAACACAGCTACCCCTGTTTCTGTTTGACCAACTGCACTAAAACTGGAGAGTGACAAGAAGAATGTGACTGAAGACTGGAGAGTGACAAGAACACTGCTACCCCTGTTTCTGTGTGTCCAACAGCACTGAGACTGGAGAGTGACAAGAACAATGTGACTGAAGACTGGAGCGTGACAAGAACACTGCTACCACTCGTGTTCCTGTATGAGCAATGGCACAAAGCAATGTGACTGGAGAGTGACAAGGATGCTGCCACCCATCCTGTTTCTGTATGAGCTATGACACAGTAGAATGTCACTGGAGACTTTTAAAAACACTGCCAGCCCTATTATTACCATTTTGCTTTCAGCACTGAAAAATGCCACCTCTCCTGTTTCTGGGTGAGCTATGGCACACTACAATGTCACTGGAGCCCTTGAAGAACCCTGCCAGCTCTATAATTTGTCTTTCAGTACTGAAAACTGCCACCTCTAATGTTTCTGTGCAAGATATTTCACAGTACAATGTCACTGGAGACTGCCAAGAGCACTGCCACCCCTCCTCTTTCTTTTTCATTAATGACGCTGCCCAACTGCACTGGAGACTGCCAACAACCCTGCTACCCCTTCTGTGTGTCTCTGTGAAATGGCGCTGGATCTCCGTGGAGGGCCGCACTTATAGAATCCAAAAATCACAAGATCTGACGAGGCAACGATGATGTCTTGCCTCGTTTTTATTTCTGAGGGCGCGCAAAAGTACCAAAGTCACTCGGTACTCGGACCTGCGAAGTTCGGGTGGGCTTGGTTCTCGGAGAACCGCGCCCGAGTATCTCTAAAAAAAAAAAAAGATTAAGGCTGGTTACCCACTAAAAGATACATGCTATTACTAGAACTTTCTTTTAATGCTAGAAAAAGCATGGGAACGGGTGTGGGGATGGAAATGATTGTTTTCAATTCACCCTATACCCACTTCCGATTGTGGCTCTAGATGAGAGGACAGTAGCAGCATCGTTGTGTTCCGTGAAGTGAACAGAAGGGGGAGCAATGGAGAGTCACTAACATTAATCAGCCTGAAAAGGAATGTGAGTCATAAATATAAAGATTAGGGGGATGAGTATTAGTGGTGATCATTTGTGATCGTTTAAAATAAAATTGTGTGCTGATAGCGTATAATAATTAGTATTATAATTATGTATTATATAAATAATATATATAAAATAAAAGCACATAATTGTAGGATAGTAAGATAGAATAAAACTAAATGAAATATAATTTTAGGTTACTACAGCCATGTCCAGATAATTTCTCTACATAACTAGTTACAATGAGGGAATGACGGTTTTATTTGTGTATACTCCCACAAGTATTTTTTCTATGTTCTACGTTGACAGGACAGGTATGGGATCTCTTATCTGGAAATCTGTTACCAGAAAGAATAAAAAAAAGTAGCTAATTTCTGCCTTTCAGTAATAATTACACATTCACATGTTCACATATCCTCCTATAGTCATTGGGACAGGTAACACTAAAAAAGTTTAATAAGACGGTAAATGCCAGAAAATTCTAAATTACATGCATTCCAGATTTTAGTTCCCATACCTGTACATGATACATGTGAGCTGTATAACACATATAACAAATGCAGTTGGGTATGAACGCATGTGAAATAGGTACAAATAGATACAGATTCACATACCACTTCTCCTATGTGCTGCAGATGTCATTTTAGGGAACAGACCTAAAAACAATTTAACAATATTTTTAGTTGCAAATGACAGATGGAATGGTTTGTATATATAATAAAGGCCCAGAAAAAAAGATTGACGGTCAGTATTATATGTAACATACATTGAAAGCTCTTACATGAAGAATATACTGAATGGGCTCTTAAAATTTGTGTCATACAAGTATTTTAGGGTATATTGGTGAAATCAGCTCAACTAGCACAGCAAATAGAGTTTATTAAACCCTATGGAGTACACACCGAGAGTACACGGTAGTGTTCTTGGTAAAAGCTGGACGGGTATGAATACACGTCAATAAGACATGCTGCCTCCATGTCCGTCCAGTGTTGAGCTCTCATGTGTATTGCTGATGCATTCTTCATAGGGTTAAGTGATCCATAGTGGCCATGACAGGTAAAATGTTTTGACAAGGTCAGACTGAATCTACGATGGGTATAGTGTACATGTAAAGGTTGATAATCCCTGTACTGTATGCGCAAGTTCACTTTGTTACTACAGGAAAAGCAAAGAAGCTATCTCAAGGGCTACCTAGAATATTAACCAGTGATGGGCAATCTGATACACTTCAGAGGTCGCATAGTGGAGCCCTCTAAGCTACAAATGGGCTGCACATTACCCTTTATCTCAGTAATAGGGGGCCACAAATGAAGGCTCGGTGGGCCGCCTATACCCATCACTAATACAGACCATAAGTTGATTCTAAGGGGTAAATGTATCAATCTGAGAGTTTTCTGGCAGGTTTGAAAATCCAATCAGATGCTAGCTATCATTTATTTAGTACATTCTACAAAATGATAGCTAGAATCTGATTGGTTGCTATAGGCAACATCTCCACTTTTCAAACCCGCTGGAAAACTCTCAGCTTGATACATTTACCCCTAAGTATCTGTTGTTAGCAGAATAGTGAAAAGTGACAGGTCATTAACACTGGGAATAAAGAGCTGCAACTCCAACAAAGAAACAGAAAAATAGACTTTGGTGCAAATTGCTATACAAACAAAATAGCTGTGTACTGTGTGGTATGAAATATTAGGTTTAAACATAAAATAAATTATAAAGTTCTGTCTATAGTGTCCATTTAAGCATTTTGGAACTGTGCAGTATGAGAGCTATAACCCCCTATAACTCCCTATTGGATCACCTTGCAAACAACTGCATATGGTTTAGATACTTACTTCGAATGTCTAGAGAGGGCTGCAGTACCCTGCTTTGAGTCTCGGGTATGGCCAAGCACAGCAGCAGCAAGCAGGAAATAGAGGCACACACCAGTTTCATTCTATGTTTCTTGTACCCACTGACTGCAGGTAAAGTGCAGCAGGGCATCAGGAAGTCTGCAAGGGGAGTAGAGGATGACATGGATTCTTCTTTGGTGTTTTATAGACAGTTTTACGTATGACTACATGTTAGCCTTAGCTGCCACATCCTGCAGGTGGTTTAGTTGTGACTCCTATAGGAGGTTCAGGGGCATCTAAACTGGCATTGTGGGCTTCTATATTGCAACTTCATTGTCTGCACAGCACAGTTCAATGTATCAATATAGGAGCATTGTGTATTTAAACTACTGTTTTTATAACAATATTTTCATTGCAATAGGGTCATATCATACATTTTACAATATCTATTTACAGAACTGATGGCATTAGTTTTTATAGACTTGCGAGTTCTAGCATGTCCTGCCAGCCAAAGGTACCTGGCCTTAGCCAGTTGCTGATCAGCTCTTAATGAGCTGCAAATACTAATACTAATGTCCTGCCGGGCACACTGGGCATGCTGGAAATTGTAGTTCTATGGCAGCTGGAAAGCCGCATGTTTTTTTTACTGCTCTACATTGTCTTGACAAATTGTTAGATTATTAGACATGTACACTAGACAAGGTACTATATCATTGCTTGGTGTGTTTTTTTCAAAAGGCATTAAGATGCTAATTGTTAATAAAAAATAATTTATTCATACTTCCTTAAAAAATCATTGCAGACCAAGAAGATGAAGAAAATTACATAAATTGTAGGATAAGTAAGCAATAATAAACATACTGGAGATATCATTAGATTAATTCAGGAAAAGCAATTCACTGTGTATCAATCACAAACACTACATATTAAATAACTACATGATATGTATATGTCTTACTACTTAATAAGTTAGAATCAGATTCTCACAGTGCATCATTAATTACATCATAGTATACCCCTAACGCAGTATCAAAGATTTATTATATATATATATATATATATATATATATATATATATATATATACATACACATAATCTTAAGCATTAGTATTCATTGACACATCTTTCCATGCTACATTATCCAAACATTAGCTGATTAATTAACATAACAAGATTATAAACACATAGTAGCAGTCCAGTAATTGATATTACATATTAGCCCCAATTACTTAGTAGTTTTTCATCCTTCAATTTAAACAAACATTAATCTTTCGGGTACTGAGATTATAAAGCTATACTATTAGGAAAATGACGTGTTTTTTTTTTACTGTTAAATATAGGACACTGTTCTCAATGTACCAACAATAACATTTAAAGTTTACACTTTCTCTCTGTTTATTGATTTGGAATTACAATGAGTGCTGGTTCATTGTGTTTCTAAAAGAAAGTTAGGTCTCATTTAACTATTGCTCTACACACTCTGGCTGAGGCTACATAGGTTAATATCAACACAGTCTGTTAAGTAGTAATTAGCAGTAACAGTAACAATTTAGATGTTTTTATGCAAAATGTTATCTAAGCAAACCAGGTGCCAATTATGTGTAAATTTTATGTGTAAACACTCATAGTGTAAGTGTCCCTTTAAGGGTTGATACTTGTTCACACCATTGACTGTTCATTACTAATGTACATGCATACCTTACTCATTCCTACTGGTGTAGTATGTATGTTAGGGGGAAGAAGTGGTAACATTCTCTGAATAACAATGATAATGAAGAAACTTGATCAATCTTTAAAGCTTAGCTTTTTTGCCTTGTACATTTCACTTTGTTTCCCTACTCCCTAATGCCAAAATGATATTGTTAGGTTGACTTAGTTGGGAAATGAAGTATAATTCTTGTTATGGTGCTCTGTAAAAAGAATCAATGTTTATATTGAAAATCATTGCCATCCATGACAACATTACTGCATCCCTGATATATACAAAGCAAGTAACAGATGGTCATTAACCAATATACTCACAGTTTTTCGTGTTAGGGGGCACTTTCTCCCCAGCAGTCCTCCTCTGCCTGATCCCCTCATAATCTGGTTATATTAGCTGCCTGATTCCTGACGTCAGTAGCAGCCCCTCTTTTAGCACTCGCTTCTTCCCTTCACCTGCCTAGCCCCTAAATCCATTATGTTAATTTCTCTTTACCAACTCAAGCAGTGGCCTTTTATGACTCACATGTGACTCTTATCTTTTCAAGTTCCATTTACATCTTAATAAAGAAAGAGAAAGGCCAGGTCCTTTCTCATCACTTGGTATTAATGAGCATTTAAGATGTACGTTACACTTCCTTATGAGTTCATTTGCAGCACGCATTGTGTTCTTAGATATCCTACTTGCAAAATTTCTTCAAAGGGTTTATATAGTGATCCTGCAGCAAGGGCTGCCAAGAGGGAATTCAGGGCCTCCACACAACAACTTCATGGGGCCCCCCTTATATTTGAGCAGGTTAAAAAAACTTGCGCGGCGGCAGCTCAAAACTGTGAACTGAGTGTGTTGAAACGATTGGGGGCGTGACTATACATCATTGGGGTGTGGCTAGCAGGTGAAAAACGCTAGGCCAACCTCCTACAGAAAAAAACCCTGCATTATTGTGCACTCCTGACTTTCAGGACATCTAGCACCATAGTGTAGTATATAAAGAATGCAGTGTGTATATAAAGAGTTAATAATCTTGGCCTGCCCTTACATTCGGCAGAACAGTCACCAAAAATGGGATTTTCCCACTAGAATCACAACATTTCACAGACTGTCCTGCTCTCTCCTACCTGTTCTTGTCCCTTTCACCACCTGTGGCTGCTGGTTTCTTTAGTTGTGGCTTGTCTGGATCCTGGAAAGTTGGGGGCCCTATTTGAAAAAAAAATGGGTATATTTAGAAAATTCCAACCAGCCCAGGCGTTAAATTAATAGCACCCATGAGTAATAAATAGGCCTTCCTCCAACCCCCAACATAGCATTCCCATTTAATAAATAAACCTATTTCCCTCCCTGCAAACAGCCCCAGCAATAAATTAATAGCATTTACATTTCATAAATATACCTATTTTCCGCAACCATCACTGCCATTAAATAATTCATAGTCTCATTCAAAAAGAGAGCTCATTCTCCCCAAACTCACTCTCACATTCAATAGCCCCCAAATCACCCCATCTTTAATTAAGTCCTTACTATTAAATAGCCCCACCATCACCCCACAAACCAAATAGCAACCATTAATTAGCCACCCCCTACCTCACACACACATTGCCACAAGGCCCCTGTGCCATCACACACATATTACTGTGCCCCTTCATCATCACCACACTGTGCCTCCTTATGATCACGCTGTGCCACCTTATGATCATACTACACCCTCTATGCTGCTTTTCCCCTCTTTACCTGGCCCCCTTCATCACACTGTACCATACTGCTCCCACCCCCTTCTTCATCACACCATGCCTTTCCCCCCCTTTTTCATCACACTGTGCCTTCCCCCCTCTTTCATCACACTGTGCCTCCCCCCCTTTTTTCATCATACTTTGTGCCTTTCACACCCCCTTTTCATCACACTGTGCCTTTCTCTCCCCCTTTTTCATCACACTCTTGCCTATCTTCCCTCCTTTTCCATCACACTTTTCCTTCCCCCCTTCTTCATCACACTGTTCCTTTCTCTCCCCCCTTCTTCATCACACTATGCCCCCCCCCTTTATCATCACGCTGTGCTCCCCCCTCTTTTTCATCACACTGTGCCCCCCCTTTTCATCACTCTGTGCCTCCCCCCCTTTTTCATCACACTGTGCCTTCTACTCCCCTTTTTCATCACACTGTGCCTCCCCCCCTTTTCATCACACTGTGCTTTTCTGTTATCCTCCTCTAGCCTCCGTTTCTTTACTTACCTTTGTGTTAGCTTCTTTCATCTCTTTTCTTTTCTTCTCTTCTGTCTTCTTGCTTCTTGCTGGATCCTCTCTGCGCCGCTCCACACTGAATGTCGGGCATGACTTGATGATGTCACGCCCGACATTCAGTGTGAACGGAGGAGGGAAGAGGGACGCCGGCACCGCGATCACGTGAGTATATGTTTTGTTTGTTTTTTAACTACCCTGCTCCCCCCACCAACGAACGGGGCAGAGCCACCCCTCCTGCCGCAAGAAAAAAAGACAAAAGAAAAAAATGTAGGTTAAAAATAATATTAATTAAAAAAAAAATGTCAGCAGTGTGGGCCCGGGTAATTAGTACCCGCACACCCCCCCCCCCCCCTTCTCGGCGATAGGTAGTCAATTATTGGGGAAAGCTTCATGAGAGATTCTAAAGAAGACTCTTAAAGCCATATGATGAAGAAATCATAGCTATCAGTCAATAGATGTCTACATAAAAGACGCCATTCTAAACTGAGGGGTAGCATGAGCTCCTGTTCCTGCAGACAGTTAAAGCAAATTACTATGATTTGAAAGATGTATGGTCAAAATGATGAGAATGTTCCAAAGGGACAAGCATTTAGGCAAAAATTTGGATTCCTGATACATCTAGAAGTGTTATGGTAGAACAATTGGTTCCTTTCTAGGGTAAGTTGATGAATAATAATAGTTTGATAAGTTTGGTATCAGTTTGATAAACTTCCAAATTATTGTGCATTATAACTAATAACTGATTGGAACATTCTGACAATGTTTAATTACGGTAACAGGATGTTGTACTGACATCTGTCTCACTGAATCACTGAGTTTGTTCAAATATAAAAAATGACCAGTTAACAAAGACTATGTATGAAGCGCCTTGTTTGCAACTGCCTTTTTTTAACCATGAAGGAAAGTAAATGATTTCCATTGTCTTTTAAGCTTCCTCCAACCTACCTCCACTCAACTAGAAGAGGCAAACCAAAGCCCACAGTTTGACAGCTGCCAATTTAGCTTCAGTAGGGAAACAAATTCTTATCTGACCCTTGTGTAATGTAATCTACTAATTATAGCTACAGATGCAATTTCTTGTAAGAAAAGCATCAAATCCATTTTAAAATTCTGAAAGTGAATTTGCCATCACCAACTCATTCTAAAGTAAAGGTGGTGAAACCTTCTTTATTCTATTAGCAACTGATGGCCCCTTGCCCGTGTATAGTGTGTTTATGTCCAGCTAAGTGGTACCTGGTCAGCCTAAGCACACCTAATGTGCTACCCAAGAATACCCAGTACCTCTGTGAGTTCAGAATCACTTAGACAAAAACAACTGGAAATATACAAATGTACCAACGCCCGCTGTCACCTGACAGGCTGAGGACACTGGTGCCCGTTACTAGGCAACTAGTTTAGTGGATAGCATCCCACCGCCTATATTAACATATTCAAAAGACTGCGTGGAAGACGTATCTATAGGGGCTACTTGGCAATACCGCAAGGCATGATCCCAGTAGAGCCCACCATTTGGTCCAACACACTTACCCCAGAGGCCTGTCCATCATCAAACTCGCTCTGTGACATAGCTAATGGGCTGTCCCGCAACTATCAAATCCAGGACCTCACATCTGGCACCATTGACTGTAAAAGTTAAAAAAAACTGTAAAGCTTGCCTCAAACGCTACTCTGTTGCATCCCAGGCTCCATCATTCTGCAAGGTAAGAGGCACCCGCATAAGCTTTTGGGAGACAATACCGCTGACCCGACAGTTTTCAGCCAAAAAGTTTAAAGTAAACAGCAAACTTATTAGTCCTATCTGATAAACTTCTGCCCCTTAAGTTGGAAATCACCATCTTTTGACTGTAAGTTTCACTTATGAATCTCCCCTGTATAAGTTGAGATTTACACTTGACACTTATTTATTTCAATATAATATCATCCTACAGAAATACAACTCCACTTTGTGGTCAGTTGCAGCATTGGATTCCTACACTCACTGCATCATTCCACATATCTGCAGATATCTCAGTAACTTCTCTCTCTTATCCTTGAACTATGAAACCCTCATTCATCGCAATGAGGGGTACTCCTAGCAGAACACCAGCCACAGATCTGTTCAATCTCAACTAAAGTTCAGATTGTACAATTACATTACCTGTGCTTTTAAGTACCATTTAACAAGGCCTTTTTATTTGTTTTCCTCACAAACTTCCTGTGGAGGTCCTATCCTAAATCAATTTTGGACCTGGGGGCTGGCTTTATAAACTTAAGTGACTGAACCTCATTGACATCCTTATTCTACTGAATTTTGTTCACTTCCATCATGTCACATAGACAGAAAACAATTGTACAACCTGCCATGTTCGCAAGAAATGAGGAACCAAATCAGGACGCACTTTCTCAGGTGCCTCCCCCTCTCCTGAATTGGACCTAGAAGTTTCTCAACACTCAGGGTTGATCTGTTCTACTCCAGAGTTGATGGAACTTATCCAGACCACAATACAAATTGAGATGAGAGTGCTCATTCAGGATCTCAAATCGAATCTGGCAGCTTTGGGCTCTCAAACAGATCCTCTATGATATCTGCTGCTATCAAGAAATAATTGAACGGGATATAGCAGAGGTCCGTATGGTCATGGCAGATATAGAAGATCATATAAAGGACATTGAAAACTGCTCATGACAAAATAATGTCCACTTCAAGAATATACCAGTCAGTTTAAATATCTAAAAGGCCTTTTCCGAAAATGCCTTTCAGACTCACCAATTTCTGATTTTCAATTAGACCATGTTCATCCTGCATTGTGCTCAAAACCGCCTGCTGACCAACCCCCAAGGGATGTTGTAGTAGTTTCATTATTACAGAATCAAGGAACTGTTTATTACTTCAACTTGCAATGCCTCAGTCATTCCCTATTCTGGACACAATCTACAGATTTATCAAGACCTAGCTCGTTCAACCTTGCGGAAAAGACGGAATTTGACCAACATCACAAAGGAACTTAGGAACCATTGCATCCAATATCGTTGGGGCAATTCGCTCCATCTCCAAGTTACCCATGATGGTGTAGTTCACAGAATAAAGACCCCAGAAAAGGCCTCACCATGCTCGAGAGATTGGGTGCTCCACTTACACCCGCAAGCCGACCACACTACATCCTCCACTTGCTCGGAAGGCTCCAACTCCTGTCTGTCCAAGGTCTGAACCCACGTCTGGGCCATTAGTCAAGTCGTTCAAGACTCTTTGCCAGGCTTTACCGTTTTGTACTGTGTTTCTCAGCTTTCTCTTACAGATTTTGCAGAGTATTTAATCTATATGCCCATCCGTGTGGATCTCTTCTCTAGAGCCCTTGGAAGACACTTCAGTGCTCACCTCTTTTGAACTGTAAATTGTCAGGATCTGCCTGCAAGCCCTTTGCATTGCATGCTGCTTTGCCTGGCAGTTCATGCCTTTTTGGACTTTATCATTCTTATTATTGTGGCAGTACCTCCTTTCATCAGAGGTGCTGCTATTGTGCTTTCTTGTTTGTATTAGAGGTTAACTTGTTCTCTAATTATTCCTTGCACCTGGGTTTGTCCTTTCTTATACTGTGTCTCTCCCAGCATTCATTGTAGGTTATCGTTGTTACTTGCTGCTGTTTCTCCCTTTCTGCTGTACTTGTGGTTTACCTGCTACCTGGGATCTCTCCATATCACCGCTTACCTGCATCAGCCATATACCTGGTATTTATTTCTGCCTTTTCTTGTATGCTCATTACTTCACCATCAGGTTGTACTTCCAACAATAAACATTGTGTGTTTTCACCTCATTCCTGGCTCCTGAGCTGTATCTCTGCATGAAGCGTGACATAAATTCTTTAGATTACATTCACCCAATTTCTCTGCAATTATTTTTGTATGATTTTCTGTACCATATACTAAGCATATTTTCCCATCCGTCTTGGCTTGGGCCCTGTACCCCCTTGTTCACTGTTTCACATTGTTGTTTCACTTGATATGTGTGTTTCTATTTAATAGTATTCTGTTTCTAAATCATAAAATGTCTAATAAAACATTAGTCACTGATGTTCTAATGTACAGCGGTGCTCAGACAGTCACCACATGGCCCATTTCAAACCTGCTGAGTTTCTCTTGGTTTCACTCCTCTTATTAACCATGGGCTGGCCTCATGGGCACGACGTCCTATGTTTCTCTATGTTAGGTTTTCGGAGTTTGCCCCCTGGAGTTCCATCCCTTTACCACTCCTAACAACCATCTGATAATTATTTGGATGTCAGTCACTCCTCCCACTGATTCACTAACAAACAGGACCTGTCCTTTCAAACTCTGTGGACTTAAGATCTGCTTGTCAGGCTCTAGCCTTCCCCCTATCCTGTTTCCCTCACCTGTACTAACACTCCTCCCCACCCCCACCCCCACTTTTCTTGATCTATATATATTCTTTGTATGAGTCCACTTGCACCTTATACAGAGTCCCCACACCCACTTCCCACCATGACTCTGAATCTGTCCCAGGAAGTGAAAGGGCATAATATCCCCTAGAAGCAAACAATAGCAATGCAACATTTTAAACGCTTGAAGCGCATATAGTCTTGCTTCAGGACACACATGTTGCCTGTTCGTATCAGGGGCTTACTAATCAGATCTACACACAAGCATTCTATTCAATCTCTGATCATAAGACTGGTGGTATGGCCATTTTAATCCACCACTCGTTCCCCTTTACTTTGAATAATACAGATTTAGACGAGTAGGGTAGATAAATGATTCTTACTGGAACATTGTCTCAGTTACTCGTCAATAGAGCTACACTTTTTGCTCCAAACATGGGACAGGGTGCCTTTTTTGACAATTTTCACTAAGCTCCTTCAGCCTTCTAAGGAACATATCATAGTAGGTGGTGATTTTAATACAATACTAGATGTGAAAATAGATCGTTCACCCACACTTTATTCGATTCTGAGGCCCTCTAAAGATTCCCATATACACACTTTTTTGTTCCTCACAATACTCACTCATGCATTGTTATGGTACTCGCTGATAATCTGCTACTCTCCATTTACGCTCCTCTGATATTGTATCTGAGTCCTGATCTGATAACTCAGTGATTACATTTACAATCTACCTTCAAGTTCAATTGGCAATCTCAGAAAATTAAGCATTTAAGTATCATTTAAGCTACTCTAAAGCAGGAACTGAATAACTAACTATCACTTTATATCTTGGGTAGGCAGAGTCGCTGCAGTGAAAATGAATCTACTCCCCAGGCTACTCTACTTGTTCCAGGTGTTGCCAGTCCGAGTCCCTTCCATTACTCTAAAGGAAATTTGGGTATCATCAGCGTAGAGATGATACTGAAACCCAAGGGAACTTAGTAGTTTTCCAAAAGGAGTGATATAGGTGGAGAGAGGACTTAGGACTGAACCTTGAGGAACTCCAATTGATAAAATAAGTGGAAAGGTGGTTGACCAAGAGAAACTAACACTGAAAGAGTGATTAGATAGGATGAGAAGCAGGATAGGACAGTGTCCTAAAGACAGAGGGATTGTAGCATTTGTATGAGGAGAGAGTGGTTAACAGTGTCAAATGTAGCAGAGAGATCTTGGAGAATTAGAAGCGAGTAATGGCCTTTAGATTTGGCAGTGATCAAATCATTGACTAGTTTAGTCAGTGCAGTCTCTGTGGAGTGTTAGGAACAAAAGCCTGACTGAAGATGATCCAATAGGTTGTGTGAGGGAAGAAAGCATGTCAGGCGAGTGTAGGGAATTCTCTCACTAGCTTGGAGGGGCATGAGAGCTAAGAGATGGGACAGTAAAATAAGAGAGAGTTTGGGTCAGAATTTTGTTTTTAACGATTAGGAGTGTTAGGACTCTGATTCTAATTTGTATCTGGCCTGCAGTACCTCTATGCTCAATCCAGTTCATCAATTGTTTGCTGCTTCAGGTCCCTGTGAGTACTCCTGTGTAATTGTGCATGTTGTTCTCCTGATTATCTGATTTCTGTCTGTTCCATCCTTTTTGTTTCCTTTGACCCAATAGCAAGAGGATATGAAAGATCTGCGCTTCCCTATATGTATGAATACGGTAGGTGCTGCCTTGCTGGAAAATGGTATGTCAGGGACGGGTCCCAAACCCCTAAGAAATTAAATACAATAGAAAAAGAATATTTCCCAGATGCAAAAGGTAGAGTGTATATCAGTATCAAACTAAATAGGGTTAATAAATATTTATTCACAACATGAATTTATGTCACTTTGGTCCGGACCAATAGGCGAATATCCAACTTAAATGTACGAAACAATAAGCAAGAGATCACCAACAGACTCTCAGGGTAAATCAAATAGTCTCATAGTGGTGAGATACTAGACATAGTCTTATATAAAATAGTCCGTCTTGTCTCCCCAAGCAAGTGCTAATGGGAAGCTAACGAGAGATACTTGTAACTTTAGGGTACACTCGTTTCTCAAGTAAATGTAAATAATAGCCAGTGGGGACAGATAGTGATCCCCAGGTCAATAATTGTACCGACTGAAGGGGTTCTGAGTCTGTATCATAAGAATTTCACAGTCCAAAGGTAAGCTTCTAATTCAGTCTAGAAAGCGGTCACTTACAGTTCTGAAGTTCCGAAAAGAAGACAGGTTCCAAATTCTTCCCAGTGGCGACAGCCGGGAACTCGAAGATCCTTCTTACCACCCCTAGGACGGGTGGCAACTGAAGTCAGATGCAGCAGTTTGCAGGTTTCTCCGGGTCTACAAGTCTTGCCGGGGGGGGGGGGGGTGATTTCATCAACAAAATATCACAAGAAGAGACCAAATGGATCTTTAACTTGAAGACCCTCTCACCTAATGGCCTAAATATAAATTTTGATCTTCACACCTTTTTTTAATGTATGTTTGGCTTAGATATTTAGAGGTTTTTTTCCTGTTTGGTTCCTACTATATGATAGTGTATCCATCATCTGCTGTATTACATTAAGCTGCATGATCTATGGATGTTTTAGTTATATATGGAGTGCTATTTATATGAGACTTCCAATACCCTTTATCTATTTATTATATTGTGTTGAACTACAATAATATGGCTACAAAAAAATACCCATATGCACACAAATACCCACATAATAAAAATATTAAAATATTAAATTACACAAAAGACACATTAGATAAACCGGATGCAAGTAAAGGTAGAAAGCAACAGACACAAAATAACATAATGTTCTTTGGTTTTTCTAGCTACTTGAAACCCAGAGGTGCTGAATGGTCATTAAATAAGGCTTAGAATGAATGTATCTGTCATGCATATCATATATTTAAATAATGAGTTTAGATTATATGTGTATAGTTTAGGTTATATGTTTTACTGGTAACAAATGACTACCCTAAAATCAATAAGTAAAAACAGTCGATATGTTAAACCATATAAAGTTCTGGTTGTTGATAATTATAATTGAAAATAAACATCACTTTATCAACACACAGGAAACTGCTTGTCATGATATCTGCTTGGGGAGACAATATGGACTACTTTATATAAGACTATGTCTAGTATCTCACCACTATGAGACTATTTGATTTACCCTGAGAGTCTGTTGGCGATTTCCTGCTTATTGTTTGGTACATTTAAGTTGGATATTCGCCTATTGTTCTGGACAAAATTGTATGATTTTAAAGTCACATAAATTCATGTTGTGAATAAATATTTATTAACCCTTTTTGGTTTGATACTGATATACACGCTACCTTTTGCGCCTGGGAAATATTCTTTTTCCTTTGACCCAATACTCCGGCTTTTTTTGACCTTGCTCCTGCTTACTCCCTGGTATCATTTTGGACCTTTGCCTGATTCTTCTGTGGATCATCAGTTTAAAACTATTAGAATAATAGGCTTATTGGAGATTACCATCCTTTAACGACAGAACAGGAATCAATAACACACAGTATTTGGAATTCAGAAACATTTTATTTTCAAATTACTAATTCAGAGGATTAAGGGTCATTTAGAAATGCACAGAAATGCACATTTTCCAATTTGTCTATCTTTGTACAAATGCTCCAGTTACAGACGCACAAGGTTCTGCATATTAAGATGGCAGCGCCTATTGGAATGAAAACAGTCAGCATCTCCTGATGGGGGGTGAGTGGGGATGTAGCTGGGTAATTTGGAACATTGCTGATGAAATGAGGACTGGGCACATAAATGTGCCTGAAATTGCACCCACAGGCTAAAATAAAATTTTGTTTACTTTAAAGGAAAATCAAAGGATAGCGTGGGTATTCACAAAGGAATTCCTTGGTTGGTGCATGGGTCACAGAGCATTTCTTACCATAAAAAGACAAAAAATTAGGGGTACTCGGGAGACCTTGGTAGCTGGGATTTATTGTATACTTTAATTAGAGTGTTTTCTTTAACCATCAAGATAAAATATCCATATGCATGCAAATACCCACATAATAAAAATATTAAAATATTAAATTACACAAAAGTGACACATGTAAGAAATGCAATCCTGATGTCCCCTCTCTCCCATGATTAATTGTAGCCATAAATGAGGGTGAAGCAGTAATTATTTTAAGGGAAAAAAAGGGGCTTTATTTAATGAAAAGACTGGTCTGAAAGTGTTAGTAGGATGGCTCTGGAAGAGTTCCTTTTACTGATTTTACAAGTCCACCCCAAAACCCAGAATGTGTGCGTGCTCCTATACATACACGAAAGCTTATATATAGGCAAACTTGCGCAAGTAGAAATATATTTATGGGGTGCATTTATGCCGGTTTGTATTTGACCTTAATTGAGCACATAAGAGGACTCACAACAATGTTATAACAAAAGCAGGGGTGGGATACATTCTATATACACATTAGCTAAACTGGATGCAAGTAAAGGCAGAAAGCAACAGACACAAATTAACATAATGTTCTTTGGTTTTCCTAGCTACATTAAACCCAGATGTGCCGATTGTCATTAAATAAGGCTTAGAATCAATGTATCCGTCATGCATATCATATATTTAATTAACACGTTTAAATTATATGAGTATAGTTTAGGTTATATGTTATACTGGTAACAAATGACTACCCCAATATCAATAAGTAAAAACAGCCGATATGTTAAATCATATAAAGTTCTGGTTGTTGATAATTATAATTGAAAATAGACATCACTTTATCAACACACAGGAATCTGCTAGTCATGATATCTGCCTTTTTAACTTGTCTTCTTTTCCTGTTTCCACTTTCTGATATACATATATCGCTCTGATTGTGTGTACGTCAAGAGGTATCTGGCAGGAAGGATCAGATTCAGATTTTAAATTACCATAATGTTCAGGGGGCACCAGTAACAAATTTACCATGTGTGGTATATGGAAAAAAATAATTTTATGTTCTTCTGATTTCTCAGAATCATTAAACAAATATGTCAATATTATTGATTATTTCTTGCAGTATAAAATGTGTGCTACTTAACTTGTATTCTCTATATCTCTATAGGGCAACAGTGGCCAACTCGCAGCTCTTGAGCCACATGCAGCTATTTGAAACTTAAAATGTGGCTCTGAGTCAGGATCTTGAGCTCATCATGGAGCACTGGGCCCCAGCAGGGGCAGAGTGGACCCCAGCCAGTCAGCACTACAGTGATGTGACTTCCTCGGCACAACGCACGGAGGTCACAGACAATCCAATCAGGGAAGGAGCAGGAGAAAGTACAGCGTGCTTACCCTCCTTCCTCCACGCAAGCTCCAGCGGCTGTGTGGGCGATGTGAGAGGTAAGTTAGCACCATGTTGTGAGATTTAATGCAATTTGGGTAGATCTGATGGCATGTAGGGACGCTGATGGGCATGTGGGGAGATCTGATGGCATGTGGGAAGGTCTGATGGCATATAAGGGGCATCTGGGGAGGTCTTCTGGGCATGTAAGGAGCATGTTGTGAGATTTGATGAAATATGGGGAGATTTTATGGAATGTGGTAAGGTCTGATGGCATGTGAGAAGGTTTGATGGGCATGTATGGGGCATGTGGGGAAGTCTGATGGCATGTGGTCTGAAGAGTATATGGGCACTTCTGATGGCATGTGGTCTGATGGGCATGTGGGGACATCTGATGGGCATGTGGGGAGGTTAGATGGGCATGTAAGGGGCATGTGGGGACGTCTGATGGTATTTGAGAAGGTTTGAAGGGCATGTGGGGTGGTCTGATGAGCATGTTGGGAGGTCTGATGGTATTTGAGAAGGTTTGATGGGCATGTGGGGTGGTCTGATGAGCATGTGTGGAGGTCTGATGAGCATTCAAGGGGCATTTGGTTAGGTTTGATGGTATATGGGGAGATCTCATGGGTATGTGTGGTGTAAGGAAAGGGGTCTGAGGGACATGTTTGCCATTTATGACTTTTTCTATCCTCACTACAACAGTTCCTTCCACAGCGATTGTGGATGCAGTAGCAGTGTGAGCTACTGTGAAGAGACTATATGTGCCTTTGAACTCTCTTCTGCTGAACACAGCAGCAAGGATAGAGCTGTTCAGTGCAGAGCTGTGCAGATTTGGTAATTATTGTGAACATTTTAGCACTGTTGGATATTTTCTTTTTCGCTTAGCAAGATATTGTAAATTATGATATATTTTCAATGTATGTGTGAACAGTATGTATGCGTGTGCTTATATAGTGTATGTGTATATACAGACATATAGGGCATGAGTCATTAAGGAGAGTAAACCATAAAAAAGGAGTAATTTTGCACCTGGGCAAAAACATGTTGTGTTGGAGGGGGAGGTAAATTTAAATTGTGGGGATAGATTTATATTTGGGGTAGGGCATGTACTAGATCAACTTTAAATTTCAGTGTAAATATAAAGCTATCAAGTGTTTGTGTGCTACATGAAAAAACAGCCAGTATTTAACTCATGTGCAAAATAATAAACTAATTTGCACCCCTTGCATTGCAACATGGTTTGGCCCAGAGAGTATTTACTCCTTTTTTTGCCTTGTTCTCCTTAATGACTCAGGCCCATAAACGGTAAAGTAGGCTCTTTGCAGTATCCATAACTATGTTTTGGCTCTTAGTCTCTGACTGGTTGGCCACCTTTGTTATAGGGGACCCTTATATTTAGATGTATTATTGGGCCCTGCAAAATCCAGGCCCCAGACACTTATAGCAAACATGAGTAGATACATAAGATGTTTCCGTTGAGTTCCAGGCATAACTTGCAGTATATAAAACTCCTGGTGTACATGAAGCGGAAGAATATGGTGTGTAGAAAGCTTTGGATGCTTGTTTCATCTCTGGCTGAGGACAGGTTTCTGCAAGACAAGTACAATAGCTTTCAGTCTTTGTTTTTATTTAACTTATTACCTAACATGTGTTTGTCTTTTGAGTTCAAATTGTCCTCAGCAAAAGTGCAATGTTCCGTGAACACAAGAGGATTAATCAAACAAATTGCTGTTCCATCTGGGTATATACAAGTACTATGTGTTCTATGGGAAGCTCACTTCTAGTTCATCTTTGCATACCATAGTTCCCTTTTTAAACCACCCAGCTTAACTACAATTATAAGCCATACTTCCACCCCTCTATTAATAATCCATGGTTCTTACAGCAAAGATGCGGTCGAGCTTTCTATTCTTTCCATTTGGATTTCGCTGTGTCAGGGAGCCGCGATAAAGTGCGTTCCGCTCAAAGGCTTCATCTGAAACAAGAAACAAATAAGATGAAAATGGAGCTTAGTAGAAAACACAAAGCATATAAAACTTTCACACCCCATTTCCCCCTCTGTATAAAGCTGCACCTGGTCAAATGCTTACATTAAACTTTTCTCTATTTGTCTGTTCACTTTCGCACTGTCTGAACTCACTCAGAGGAGGATCTCTTCTATGATCCACCTCCCACCTCCTTACTATTTCATCATGGTCTGCACTCTGTTGTCTCTTTTATTCATACTTGTTAACATTTTATTTTGGAGTCTCGGGAGATGCCGGACAGGGGGTGTGTTAAGAGGGCGAAAGGGGCGGGGTCACTGTCAGTTTCATCATTTTACCCCATCCCTCCGAACAAAATCAATATTTTTCACTAGGAAGTGGGCAGGATGCAGACGAATTGCCTGCTCTCCCGGGAGTCCGGGAGACCTACCCGGATTCCGGGATTCTCCTGGACATTCCGGGAGAGTTGACAAGTATGTTTTTATTATGATTATTTACAAATCAGAGGTGCAGTGTACATCCTGAAAGTACTATTGTGAGGCTACAAAACTGTATTCGCTTTGTACCTGTGTTTAAATGAGGACTGAATGTATTTTGAAGAGGATGATGGGAGGACCAGGGGAATTCCTCAATGATGTGCCTAACTATGCACAAGATATAGCTTTGTGGGACAGAATAATTTAATGAGGGGTAAAATGACACATATATGAAGATATTGACCATAGTGCATTTAATAACTAGCAACTTGGACAGTGTGAAATTATATATGCATATAAAATAAGGTATTTAAAATATAATTAAATAAACTAGTTAACTCTTATAAAAGCAACCCCAATGCCCTTATTGCAAGGCTTTATATGGCAATTTGTGAGCAGTATATTAAGAGAAAAATGAAACAGTTTAAATTAATGAAAGGGATGGGTCAAATTTGGTGACAGCAACCTTAGTGGTAATAGTCTCAGTTGTGTAAGATGTGCTGAAGGGTCACACAAAACCAGATGCACAAATGGCCAATGACTTTGCTCAGTGTAGATATCTGTGTCTGCTGACAAGTAGGCAAATTGTGCATATATTGATGTTCTTTTCCTTGTTTGTCTTGCTTGCTATAAATGATATTTTATATTATTTTACACTTGGCTTTTTGCCTATAGGAGTTTTGCTAGCTTCTGACTGGCATTGTTATATAGGAAGAAAGAGCTGTGAGCCAAATCAGAGGACTGAAATAATTAGTGAGATAACCCTCTATGAGATTTACTTTTTATAGAAAGGTTAATTGAAGTCTAGCAGGTCAAGTCATTCTGTCTGTTCCAATTTTTAATATTAGTGTAAAACTATGAATGTTCTTTAGCTGTATTGCATAGAAAAAGACAATGACTGTCAGGCCACGAGGAGAGGAACTAGCAATGTGCCAACAGCACCTTCTTAAAGAAAATGAAGTGCCTGCTATTTTCTGAAGACAGTAGAGAAGAAGCACAGATCAATGGGACATTGTGTGATCCAGTGTGCCCTGAACAGCAGAGGGTGCCCTGGGTCGCCCTGCACTAATCTTGTGCACTCCATTGCGTAGTGCAGTGCACTTAGAGGGGACCAGATTGATTCATGTGCAGTGTGACACTAAATCACACTGCTCATCTAGAGGTATTGTGATCTATGTGAACAGAAAACAAACATTCATATTGTCCATTCATATCCAGAAATGTCTTATGACCAGACCTAATTTCATGTTTCTGTGATTCATCATATTTGCTGGGAATAGATTATTTTTTTCTATACCTGCAAACTTACATGTATATTTGCAACTGAGTAGCAGCCATTTGAGATCATTTTTATTTTCTGAGACAGTTCCATATTTTGGAAATTTGTTAATGTCAGTTTGCAGTTTTGCAAAACTTCAATTTGTGGAAAGGCATTAGGGTATCAGGAATTTACAAAAAGACTTGAGGTAAATGAAAAAATAATTCTTCATGTGCTACTGAATTACAGTGTCAGATAAGAAATACCAGAAGCAGACGTTCACACATTGGTACAGAGCATCGCTTAGCATTCTCACAACACTTGTCTGGTTCACACATAACCACACTCAGACACTTGTCATTGGATAACACATGGGTAACGAACAGTTTCTCACTCAAATAGGTTAACACTTGGACAAGGAGCATTTGGATAATGAGAATATCCTAAAACTTGGTCAACTTGGTTCCCACTCAAGCAACAAGCATAGGATTCCACTCGGGCAAATGAGCAAAGGTTCACACTCAGATAACAGGCAGAATGTGTTTGAAGTCACACATTTAAATACTCACCTGTCATTTCTGCGTCCATATTAAACTTTTTTTTGAGAGCCTGCTGCAGTGAGAGTATCTAGAGGGACAGCAGACAATTAGTAAATTCACAGCCTGACAAAGAACATTCCCACATGTGCTACTTATGTTGGAGGCCACCTACCTTGGCTTCACTGGGTGTTGATGTCAGGTTGTGTAGTTCTGGAGATGAGGGAAGAAATGGTTCTGTACTTCGGGATATAGCTGGAGCAGTAGCCTGCTAGACAACATGGAAAAATGATAGTACAGTATAAAGTACACTTTCTACAGACCAATTTTAACATAAACATTTCAATAATTGCATTTTGCATGTGTCATTAAATGTTTGTGATAACTATTGTTAAACCTAGCAACCAGGCTTTGTTTGGTAAGTATAACCCTTTTTTACATTATGCCATCAGATACTTTTTAGAACAAAGGATCAGAGTTAAACCTTGTGCCTCACTGAACCAAGCCACTTTTATTGTCCTGTTGTGTAACCAGGCTTCAACAGCTTGTAGATCACCATAATCCTCACTGTACCTTACTCAGTGGTAGAAGTGGAAATTTAGAAGTGGCGGTACGGAAAATTAGAAGTGGCGGTCGGGAAAATGTAATGGGAATGTAAGTAAATGGAATTTAATAGTTTTACAAGTAAAGCAATAGGAGAAATGGCAGTATGGCATACCACCATATACACCCCCACTTCGACCACTGATCTTATCTATATAAAATAACGCTGGCACCAAGGTTCATGTTTACTAGACAAGCAGCAACCCTACATGACAGTAGATGGTCTGTAACATAAGAACATGGTCAACAATGTCAAAAACAGAAGTAAGATCCAGCAAAAGAGTAAAACTATGTATGTTCCTGCTATTAAAACAATAATATGTTGGTGTTTGAGAGAGATTTTGCACATCAGCTATTGCTTGGTAAAAGCACACAGATATTCTACCATTTTCATTATAGTATGGTTACTAGTGCAACTGTTCTATTGGAGACTGTGAATTATGCTTCATACTGTATTGGCCAAGAAAGATCTAGGGCAGGTGCCACTAATTAGGTTTTTCTGCGCAGAACTGAATCTGGGGTCAGTGAAGGTTGCCAGTTTCCAGAGTGGAAGGAATTAGTAACAACACAAGGTCAGTGCAGGTCCTTTAGTTAAACAAGTAGAAGCCAGGTAATGGGTAATTTAGCAGCGATATAGCAAGGGATAAGCTGGGTTGGTACACATGTAACAATAGTACAAGTAACAAGGCAATATCATTGGTACACACCATTATAAGGTAAGGGAAATAGGAAGATGCTAATTAATCCCTCTAATTGGTCACTGATTAGGAGTAGGTGAAGTCCATTGAATAAATAGAATCCCTGGCTTTAGTCTCTAAAGAACTCCAGTTCAAAGAATAAAAATCTCAATGGCAAACAAGCCAAACAATGAGCTAGCTACATAGTATCCAGGATCCAGTGTCCAGCACGTTCAGGTCCTGACAGATTTAATGAACATCAATGTAAAAAGAATATAACCTCTGTTCAGGTATATGTTTGCTTTAACTGCCTACCCGAGAACTGTATTTCTTTTTGGCCTTGTCTGATGGGGAGACAGTGAGTCCTGCTGCACTCAGAGCGGCTATTCTGGTTTCAATATCTGACACCTAATGTGAGAAAGCAGAAACATTAAAGACCTTATTTAGAGTTGCAGTAAGTTCATTTTCTCAATGTAAAGATTCAACATGGTGCCAACTTGATACACTGCTCAAATTACATCTATATTTACATTATATTTTAACATTTATGAGTGGCACGTATCTTGTACTTGCTGCCCCTTGCTATTGGAGAGGCAGGTAAGTGATGTTAGCGTGTAAGTGCAGTATAGTAATGCCCCTTTCAGATACGTCTTAAGCGTTCCACAGATCTTGTAATACATTAGCTGCGAGACATAAATTTTGCTCCTACATAAATTGAGTATAACATTTTGAGCTGGTCATGATAGTTGTTTCATCTTTCCTCTGGGTGCATTTATATGTTATTTTTAATATTACAAGTATCTTTAATATGCATGTAACTCAAAATACAGATGTGAGAAAGCAACTGTGCAGATGCATCTTTGCTTATATGAAAATGGGGCACCTTAATGTCAGATCCTAAGAGGAAAATAATCTACACTGCCAGCTTTAAAAAAAAAAATTAGAAGAGAGTTTTATTGATTCTCACCTCACTCTCTGTTTGCTGCACTTGCGCCATAGCAGACGCTATGCTGACCTCTAATTCTGAAAGTTCCGAATCTGTGGTTCCACTCTGACGTGCTTTCTCCTCCAGGTCCTGCAGCTTCCTCTCCAGTCCATAGGTCTTATTTGCCACCATGTACACCTGAAAAGGAATGGATCTAAGATTTAATGTTAAAGTCTTACAAATATGTTCAAAGTATATAGTCATATACAAAATGCATGAAGAAACTGTACATTATCACCCAGTAGATGATACATAGATGTTGTAGCATATACTAATATATTGAATGTAATATACATGAAATTTAGCTGGCAAAGAAGCTGTTTGAAGCAGATTTTAATTGATTGACATTTGCTTGAAATTGGGACCTATAGCTAAGCTGTGTTAATAGTGACCACCCACAAGAGATTTCTTCACCTTAATTTAATGAGTCTAATGCCTATGATCTTCCAATTCAATTGTCATTTCTCCCAAAAACTTTATTTATATTGCCTTCAATAAATAAGTAAATAAAACATTGTGGGCCTCATGTAGGGTTGGACACAAGTCTATACGAATTTCTCTACTGTGAATGCCCACAAAAAACATTTTCGCTTTTGTCTGTGTGCAGTCAGTCGCATCTTGTGTATACGACTCCTTGCACTTATAGAAGCAGATCAGGGACAGCAACTGTAGGCCCAGTACAGTACAGGACACGTATCTGTTGCGGGTGCACTTCCCCTGATAATACAAACTGATAATGATGACGTTCAGCTGAGATGCGTCCAACTCCACGTACTACCAAGAATATGTATTTTTTTCAGGTGCAATTTATGCCTGCGTTTTAGATGGAAATTGTGTCCAACGCTACATTAGACCCTGTGTACCTGATTTATTAAGGAAAGTAAAGCAAATAAAATGAGTAATTCTGCACCTTGGAACAACTGGATGCATTGGAGGGCAAGGCAAATGTAAAATGTGGGGATAGATTTATAACTGGGGTAGGGCATGTCCTAGATCAACTTTAAATGTCAGTGTAAAAATAAAGCCATCAAGTATTTGTGTGCTACATGAAAAAACAGTCAGTATTTTCCTTATGTGCAAAATAATAATCTAATGTACACCCATTACATTGCAACATGGTTTTGCCAAGGTTTAAAAAGTTACACATTTTTTTGCATTACTTTCCTTAATGAATTAGGCCCTGTATATCTAGGGCCTGATTCATTAAGGATCTTAACTTAAGAAACTTCTTATTTAAGTCTTCTGGACAAAACCATGTTACAATGCAAGAGGTGCAAAGTAGTATTCTGTTTTGCACATAAGTTAAATATTGACTGTTTTTTCATGTAGCATGCAAATACTTGATAGCTTATTTGTACACTGAAATTTAAAGTTGATATTTGTGTGCTACATGAAAAAAACAGTCAGTATTTAACTTATATGCAAAACAGAATACTAATTTGCACCCCTTGCATTGTAACATGGTTTTGTCCAGGAGACTTAAATAAGAAGTTTCTTAAGTTAAGATACTTAATGAATCAGGCCCCTATACTTTATTCATTTAAGGATTGCATCCATTAACTGTGTTTTCTTAACTGAATTTATGTGTATCGGAGGGACAGCATACTGAAGGCAGGCAAGAATGCTACAATGATATATGAACCTAGGAGTTTGTACATATTACATTGCATTATTAACACTCCACTCTCTGATATTGCATTCCATTAGCTTTCCTCTTCCTTACATTTTCCTCTAAGCACTGGAATTCAGCCTGTGCCTTCTCTCTGTCGCCTGGCTTGGTGCAAGGAATGGTGGGCTGATGGCTCCCACCCACTATGGCCTCTTGCATGGCCCTCTCTGTAGCATTTATGGTCCTCAACATTTTGGATGTGATGTCACACAGAGCCTGAGCCGCTGTCCTCTGCAGATGGGAGAAGTTACTGTCCAATCAGAATTTCAATAAACCTAAGTTTCCTGAGGGGCTTAGGTCTAAGACCACGTTATCTGCTTGTTCCTGCATGCTGCACACACATATTGACCAGCCCTAGTTTTACACTGCACAATAGGCTAGACTGCGCATCCCTTCACATGCCTAAATAACATTACAATTTCCTCCCTTCAGCACAAAAGGGTTTTCCGGAACAATTTGTTCTTCCATTAGCTGGATTTGAACCCATCTCTTAATCAGTATCTCTATGCAAGTCTGTAAACAGTGCCCAGCTAGAAATGTATGGTGAACAGCATAATTAATTGTAATTTATGTTTGTACCTTATATATAGACAGGACATTCAGAAATACTGAGAGTGCAATAGGAAGGAAAACAAACTATGGTGCATACTGCATGTTATTAAATGTATGTCAAGTGAATCCATACTTTATTGTGACTTAATAACACTGAAAATGAAAAATAAACTAAACACACACATCACACACTCCACACTTCCTCTTTCTTTTTAGTAACAGCTAAGTAGATCCATTAGCCTGGAACAGACGCTGCTATCCCTGACACTCAAAATTCAACTTCTCCTTGACGTGTTAAGCAAAGTGGTTTTCAAATGGGTGGGGTCATGGAGAGCAGGTGGTGCGCTAATGTTCTCTGTTAGCACAGGTCCTTGAGAGCTCTCAGCTCCAGCCTTGGAACCCAGCTCAAGAGGCACTTTGATCTTCATGAAGAATCATTTACTGTGCTGTACGTACTAGAGGGGACAGAGAGCTCCCATTAGCAGTTTCTTATTGTAGTAGGCTGGAGCAGTGGGAAGCCTGGTTGTTCTGTGTCCCACTTCTTCAAATAAATGTTGGGATCTTAGTGTTAACCCTTGCCTAGCCATTGAATTTAAGGTTTATGTTAACCCTTTTTTCATCAAGCCATGGCTAATTTGCCTTTGTTTAAGAAAACTTGTTTTATACCTTCCTCTTAAAATGGAAAAAATCACATTTTTGTGTCAACCCGGAGTCCACATGTTCACACGTACCAGTTATCTGAAGATAAGATCTGAGATAAGATGCAAACTAAAGGTTCACACCACTCCCACTCCAGTGTTTAGCTGCGTACCGTGAGGATAATAATAAAGGCTTATCTGTATAGTCCAATAGTATGTACAGGATTTCCACCATTCCTTATGTCCACATACTTTTAAAACTGAATAAACATATGTCTTCAGTGAGTGAAGACATAAAACTGAATTAAAAATATGTCTTCAGTGAGTTTTCAGTTATTCGGTCCGCCGTCCAGTGAGACATATCACCACCTAGAGCACGCTTTTGCCTGTGTGTTACTATAGGCGACGTACTGTAGACATATGTGGGGGTGGTGTGCACCTGGTTGCTTAAAAGTTAATGCACTATCTCTGGCTTTGTTTGTTCATTATCTTTTTGGGTATATACTAGGAGACCTACTCTTGATGCTCTGAATACTCAGGGATGAGGTTTCTTGGATATGCCTGAATACATTGAAAAGCACTGGTACGCATATACTATATATAAGGACTTTGAGATACTCCTACATACTACACTATTGTGCGCCCTATCCTCTTCTTTGCATTGTGTATATATATATATATATATATATATATATATATATATATATATATAGAAATTGGGTCTTTTCATGCAATCTATTCATCAGCTTCACAGTTGCAAAGGTAATTGTCCAACATGTGGGCCGCATGCGGCCCAGCATGTCTGTAAATGTGGCCCAGCAGGAGTTTTGGTTGGGGCAAGGGGGCAGCGCTGAAAAAAAAAATCCTAAAAAAAAAAATAAAAAAATAAAATACTTACCTTGCGGTCACGTCAGCTGTCTCCCTCCCTGGTCTCCTCCTCCGTGTGGCGCTCGCAGTGAATGTCGGGGGTGACGTCATCACACCAGACATCCATTGCGTAGTGCAGCACAGAGGAGTCACCCGCGCGAACTATCAGCAGCAGTGAAAGATTATCCAGTATCTTATTGTTGTTACTCTGAATTTGGACTTTCTGCACCATGCAATTATGAACTAGCTGTGTTCTCTGTATGTATCTAATATAAATATTAAGAGATAATTGTATTTTTAATATTTTAAACCATTTTAAATGTGCAGTGCTGAGTAGGGTGAAAATATCACCCACTATTACCCTCATCGGAGGCTGCTCCATGAGCCATTTTTCCCGCCACCCTATCTTTAAATCTCTGTAGATTTCTATTAGTCCTCCTGATGCTACCTATATCGGTGACCATTTCAAACTGGTCAATAAAAAAAATGATTAATGGGTGCAGAAAGAGTGAAAAAAAAGTTTTTGTCATTTAATTCCCCGAACCCCACTAAGGGGCAGATGCAGGTAAGTTAAATTGTAGCTGGCAATGGGACTACTGCTTTAATCGTGATTCTGAAACAGGTTTCCTAACTCTTACTAACTTAATTACCAAGTAAGTTTTAATATGTTAACTATGTTTTCTATGTTTTTTTCGATGATCAGCTATCGTTAGTGTTAGTGTATTTTATGTGTGGCCCAAACCAACTCGTGGGATAAAATGTTATGGATTGCAGGCAACGAGGTCTCCGGTTCTGTGAGAAATAGCATGACGTCGCCTGCAAACAAACATAACTTATGTACCACTCCACCTACAGTCATCCCCCTGCACTCTTGCTCCATTCTCACTCTCACCGCCAATGGCTCTATTGCTAGAAGATAAATAAGGGGGGACAGGGGGCAGCCCTGCCTAGTACCATTAAAAATAGGGAAATTTGAGGACAGGAACCCGTCACTAAATACTCTTGCAGACGGATTGGAGTACAATGCTAGAATAGCTTTCATAATATCTCCCCTAAATCCAAATTGTTTGAGAACTTCTATCATATAGGGCCAGTGCAGTCTATCGAACGCTTTTTCCGCGTCAAGCGAAAGTAAGAGCATGGCCTCTTTGGTTTTGTGGGATTGTTCGATAAGATGGAATATACGCCTCAAATTATCTGGAGTTTGCCTGCCTTGTACAAAACCTACTTGGTCTGGATGTATTAGTTTGGGTATAACAAAGGACAGTCTATTGGCAATGAGCTTTGCAAAGATTTTGATATCTGTATTTAAAAGGGCTATAGGCCGATAGTTTTTACAGTCAGAGGGATCTTTCCCAGGCTTGGGGATGACTATAATATGAGATTCTAACATCTCGGGAGGGAAGCTTTCCTGATCAGTGCCGGCATTGTATAGTTTCTCTAGTATGGGGAGTAGGTCTGCCTGGAAGGAGCTAAAGAATTTGTTAACATATCTATCTGGGCCCGGTGCCTTGCCCCTAGGGAGCTGCTTAATTACTTGTTTGATCGCTTCCTGGGACCATGGGGCGTTTAATACTTTCCTAGTGAGGGGGTCTATGGAAGGAAGAGAAAATCCCTCTAGGAACGAGGACACATCTACCATACTTGGATAATGGGTGGATGGGTCCGTCTGCAAATTGTATAAGCTAGCATAAGAGGACGCAAAGATATCTGCTATCTCTTTCGGGTTGGAGCGTTTGGTACCCTTGGGATCTACAATGGCCTTGATACAGTTACAAGCCTGTACTCCCCTTAGCTTCCTTGCCAACAGCCTCCCTGCTCTATTTCCTGCCACATAGAACTTTTGACGCAACTTTGCTAACGCAGTGAGGGTGCGGGCTAAGAGCAGTTTTTGTAACTCTGCTCTCACCAGAGAGATCTCAGTTCCCAGTGTTCTAGAAGGATTTTTTTTATTCCTTGTTTCTAGGGTAGTAAGCTTAGACTCTAACTCTGTCTGCCGGTAAAGATTTGCTCTGCGTAATCTAGCGGCCAGCAAAACACTTTTACTGATCTTATATAACAATATGGTTCATAGTGCAGAATTACCTTATAACCAGTGGTCGAAGTTGAAATTTAGAAGTGGCGGTATGGAAAATATAGTGGGAATGTTAATAAATGGAATTTGATAGTTTTACAATTAAAGCAGTAAGAGAAGTGGCGGTATGGCATACCACTGTATACCCCCCACCCACCCATCCACACACTTTGTTGAGTCCTTATAACCATTTCCCATGGACAGTGAAAAATTTGGTGGTTCTGTTTCCATAAATATTCTGACTTGACAAAGTTACTATAGCAAATGTGAACATGTCTATCTTCTTATCTCCTATGGAATATATGGATGCTAAAAATAAATGATCTCCTCATTTCATTTCTCTGCACCCTTTAACGTAAGATACAATTTAAGTTTTCACATTAATTATGTTGCAGCAATGACAATATAGTAGCATAAAGCATATAAGTATAATAAAGTATAAATTGCATTATTGAGAATAATATATTTCATGTTCCTCACTTTGTTGCTCAAGGTGCCTGCACATTACATTTTCTGAGAAGATTGAGATTGTGACTAACATTGCAGCTGAAGCCCTGATAAATAAGTGCAGCATTACTTACAATAGAATACCAGGGCAGTGAGTCTACTTACACTAAGTGCTAGCCACACACGCTGTGATATCTGCATATTAGGCAATTGGCTGCTATAACTGTATTGAATCGAATCATAAGACATGTTTTAAATGGGGTCAGAAGATAACCATAGACGACCGCCATCGGCCTGTGTGTCCTGTCATCTTGCTTCTGCACAGAAGAGATCCGGCTGCTTGGCCTGATTGGTGAACGACAGATCTCATCCTATTTGGCCACTTATGTGTGTGTGGCCAAAATAATACTATTTTCAGTATTTGGGCAGCTTAAGATGCAGTTACCTATCTATATATGAGGTCTGGGGTAAGATGCACTGTGAATTGTTTTTTAGTGTGTGTTTTATTCAACCTTGGCCTATCTAGGGTAATACTTGTACATGTGACCATTTGTTTTAAATATTCTATTGCTTTTACCTCTTTTAGTTTATAACATCTAGGGACAAATAAACAAATTATTTATGCCATAAAGTATTGATTTATGATAGAGGTTACCTATACCATATATATGGTACATCACACAACAAAATCATTATTTTCATTTAGCCAGTGAGCGCACAGGAAAATCTTTGCTTGTTATTGTATTACTAGGGAGGGATCCCTGGTCCTGTTTGCAGCTCCTGCAATCACCAGGAGGTGAGCGCATAATCTCCATCCTTTTTTCCTAAGATGCACTGTGACAATATTTAATCCATCCTGTCATACTGGTTATTTAACACATTCACACTGCACAAACTGAAGGTATAATACTATTAATCTATAAATGGATGGTTAATGACTGAACACACATCATTATCTAGTCATGGCTGTTGTATGGGCTTGGTGAAAGCCCGTGTTGATATAATTACTCCATAATGACTTACTCTATAAAATACAATTACTCCTAGTCAGAGCAGCTGTGAATGAACCTCCTGCGTTCTACATGCTGCCTACAGGCATACTGATACCCACCATTAATAATGCATCACTTGTATAACTATTGTATCCTTTTTTTTAAACAATATAAAGACATATCCCTTCCATGCTATGTTTCTATTTAGACATTACCAGAAAATAATGGTGCAATCAAACTAACTTCTTTCACTCTTTTGTGTCAGTTTGTACTGTCAATGTTTGCATCCAGTGCTGTGTAAAATATTGTCCTTTTATAGATTTTGGATAATAATAACAATGATTCTGGTAAATAGGTGCATTTCTGGGCATGTAACAAATGCTTTTGTTTTTATTCTTTTTTCTTTGTTGTATTTATTTAACAAAATGCTGCATAACAACATTTGCACTTCTTCCCTTGTCCCCAAGTATGTAAACTGTTCAATGGGCATCGTGGGTCACATTCAGGGCCGCCATCAGGGGGGTACGGGGGTACTGTTGTACCGGGCCCGGGCTCACCAGGGGGCCCGGTACAACAGCTCAGCAAAGACATACCTGGGGCCCGCCGCTGGTCTCCGCTATTCTGTCTTCAGCCTGGCTGTCACCGTGACAGCCAGGCACCAGGATCCGATCGCAGGGGTGGAGGAATCATTCCCCCTGCGATCATGTGATCTGTCACAGGCAGTGCACATGATCGCAGACGGAATGAATCCTCCACCCCTGCGATCGGATCCTGGTGCCTGGCTGTCACGGTGACAGCCAGGCTGAAGACAGAATAGCGGAGACCAGCGGCGGGCCCCAGGTAAGTATGTGTTACTCATGGGGGGGGGGGGCGCTCATGGGGGGGGGGGGGGCCGGGGTGGCACGGGGGCCCGTACTGGGCCCGATTTTTTCTGAAGGCGGCCCTGGTCACATTAGACCGTTCTTTTCACCAGTTCTCTTCTTTGCTGGTTCTCCCCTGTTCAGCACTTACATAGAGGATGTTGGTTGTGGTGGAGACCACATGCTTTGCCCAGGTTGAATGACAAGCTCTGAGTCAAACTCTTTACATAGCTGCCAATGACAGGGGCGATCATGGACAAACAGTGAGGGAAAGTAAAAATTTGATTTGCAAATGTTATTTTGGTCCATTTTAATACTACTTGTTAAATCATTCATACTTGAAGTCTAATGAAACAGGAGATGGCGCTCTACAGAACTGAGACCGTCAGATGGTGTACAGAATAAGTAATGGGTATGCTGAATATACAGGCAGCTACCAAATAGGCATCCTACTTGAATGTCTCAATTGATAAGGTATGGGAAAACTGGAGCGCTGGTATAACAGACAAATTTATTCTCTAATAAAAATTATACAATTTTAACATGGTAACGCATGCAAACCTAGTTATAATAATATAAATCACAACATAATAAAACCAGAGATATAACCCTTGAAAAGCAGTAACTATCATAGATCATTTAAAATAAGTGTGTAACATATAAAACAATCCTAAATTGCACAATGAAAAAATAAATAAAAATAATTAGTCGTAGCATTATCTATTGAATACGAATAAAATATATCCGGATTAAGAATTCCTGCTAGTTTATTGTCCCTGTATGTCAAAACGGCAATATATTCCAGTATAACAATGATCATAAAAAATCCAAAAAGGACTATATAGGATTATATATATCCATTTTATCCTATATAGTCCTTTTTTGAATTTTTTATGATTATCAATTTTATGATTTTTTTAGAGAATAAATTTGTCTGTTATACCAGCGCTCCAATTTTCCCATACATGAAGTCTGTATTTTTATTTAATATGTAAGGCAAATTTTAGTTTAAGGCACAGAGGGCACCCCCCCTCCCCGTGTCTACTTACACCAAGATTTTCCCTCAATGCCATTTTAATTTTTACATTGATATTACTGTAAATACTTATTTAAAGAAAATGTTATATTTTAAACTGGATAAATATAACCAAGCTAAATATTTGGGCCCAATCTTGTTTTATGGTCAGGATTCCTTCACTGCTAAACCAACTCTACATAAAAGGAATATATTGGTACTCAATACATTGGGTGCACAAGCTCTGAGTAGTAACATTAACTCCTTAACCTTTTTTTCTCCAATTTACCTTCTGAGTGTGATTAGGACTTTTCTCATTGAAAGTTTTCACTGTTGCTTTGTGTTTTGGGCTCTTCTCCTCATCAGAGAAACCTTCTTTGTCACTTAAGTTACTGGCGAGTTCTCCTATCTTTCTTTTAAGCGTTTCCTCCTCTAAGTCGGCATCAGTGTGCACAGCATGACCTGTGGACTAAGTGATTGGACAGTGTCAGGTTATAGGCTGATGATTGGCTTCTTATTTACAAGACAGCTTGGCGATGGTACCTCATCTGAATGTACTGACATTCTCTCCTCTAGCCGGTTTAGCATGCGTTCAATGGCGGACATACGTTTGTTGAGATCAGAAATCTGTGAAAGAAGAAAGAGGAGGGCATAGAATAGACCCCATTACCAACATAGATTATTTCCACCATTTACCAGTTTTTGCGGTTGAATCAATTACACACAAAGATGAACTGTTAACAAGATTCCGAAAGCAGATACTTTCACCACCACCAGAGGGCATAATCCCAACATGCAGAGAAGAGCTCTAGTCACGCACAAGAATGTGTCATTATTAACAGAGTACAGCACCACTTCCAGCAAATATACATTTTTTAAGCACGGAACACATCATTTATGGCAGTAACAAAACAACACTGTACAGAAGATTGGATTATAGGTACAGATGTTTTTACAGCCTTCGCACCATTCTTGCTAAACAGGTGCATCCCGGCAAGAACTTGGAGGACTTTCCAGGAATGTACTTTGTGTGTAAATGGGTTTTCACATTGACAGTCCTTAAACCTAATGGTGTTTATGACTCATTTTACTTTGCACGTATTTTTGGACTAAAAAGAGCTGATACATTCGCATGGAGTGCAGTCAATTCTTCTTCTGCCTTGACAAAGCGAGTAGTGAAACGCACGTTGGCGCTCACCTTGCTACTGAAATTATCTGCTCGAATGATCACTGACTTCTAAATTAATAATATCTTATATTGTAATTCCTAACAGAAAGGGTTCATATACTAGCCTATACGTTTGTGTGGCAGGGTTACCTAGAATGAATTTACAAGACAGATCTTTAATAATTATATGAAAAATTAATTGGGACACACTTCTGAATAACTATATAATAGCAGAGACTGTTAGCCTGCCTCCTAGTGTCTCTATAATATACTAATCTTGCCTCCATAAGAATGAATAGTTGAATCGTTTCTTATAAAAGGAAGACTCCTCAATCAAGGACCTATTACTATCGAGTTACGTTTCACTAAATGAATAAAGATCATGATCAGTATATGAATGTGACTCTATAATTGATTAGTACAATTGGCTACATCGAGCTAACATTGGAGGGATTGGATATATTGGCCCTTTAGGGTAACAGGATCGCTAACTAGGAAGCCATTGTAATAGAAAAGCTGGATAATTTGTTCTCTTTATTATGGTAAGGAGGCAAATCATGATAAGGATACTGCAATAATAACCAATCCTAAAGCTGGGTACACACTAAAGAATTGTTCAGACCCACGTGCTATCTCAAACGATTATACCTACGACTAAAGGTCCGACCAGTCTGGCGATTCATGTATACACACTGACACGATTTACCTTCAGATCTGTGCTCTTCATCTGGTCCTTTGCCTGGTCCCCTAGTCTTCAGAGAATGACAGCACAATATTCATTCATGCATTATTGTCACATTGTCACACTGATTAAAACCGCCTTGTTATATCTATCCTCATGTCCTAACGAATTTGGTTAGCTTCTGTGATTCTGAAACTAAATATTCTGTCTCAGAACGAACAAATGAATTATTCCTTCTACAGCACTCTCTACATTTATTCACTCTGCCATTCAGTGCTAACATTGGCTGAAAAGAGCCCGACTCTGTAAACTCTATGGAGATTGTCAGCATGAGTGCATACACACTGCATGATCGTTAGGTAATTAATCGGAAAAAAATGAACGGTACGACCAACTAAATGAGGCGATAATCGTTTATTTGGGCAGACTTTCGACCATCGTGTCACTACACACACTGACCCGACTTTCGAACAAGTGGTCGTATGTCGGCTGGTTGAGCCGATTATTGGACAAAAACCCTGTAGTGTGTACCCAGCTTAACAATTTGTTATTATCTTATTACAATAAGGGAGTCAGCTCCTATTTGAGCAGTTTATCAACAATATATACAAGTTGACTATCATTGAACTCAATATAAGAATTTATTGATATATATCAAGTAGCGAGGCTTAGCAAATTTTGCTATTTTAATTCAATATTTTGCTAATCGTATAGTTAGGGAGAAATATACTTTTATATGTATCAATAAAGATTTTTGATTTTACCATAATTAGATTGCCGAGTGCCCCAATAAGCACAATTTTCTGTTTTCTTTCTTCTCTTCTTTTTTCTTATTGATCACATGTACATTCACATGGAGTGCAGTCAATTCTTCTAACACTTACTATTTTTATTTAGTGTTCTTGGTAATGCTTGGGTGATGCCTACATTAAGGTCTATTATGTCTAATCTTTGTTTCAGATTATCGTCTTGTAATTCCTGAGTTTTGATTTTGGAATCTGCACTCTATTTTTTGCTGGCATTTTGCCCAATAGGAACAGACCTGCCCCCTTGATTTGTGGATGTGGCTCCTTATAATCCGATTTGATCACAAGGTGAGTGTAATGGGGAGACTTGTAGGTTGCCTTTATAAAGGCTTATGTTGGAATAATTCAGGTCTAACCTTATAGTAATCAATGTTCCAGGTGAAAAAGATTATAATAGAGTACGCTATAGGATAGTATGAGGGATGGTTCTTGTACCATCAGAACTAATAATGTAATAGTGCTAGGCTACTGCTCTGGTTGTTCTTTTGAATTAGCACACGCAAGATCACATTACAGAACATATTTAGAGCCCTTTGACACACATGTAACTCGGGTATTTAAAAAAAAACCCAAAGGAAAAAAACGCACATTGTAAAATACAATAATTGGTTATAAAAAGGAAACATTCCCAGATTATGAGTCCAACCCTCTAGGACTTTAAACTAGCCTTTCCACTAAATTAAACTTTTAGTTGTTTTCCTCCTAAAATGCTGTTCAGTTTGTCAGTTTAGCTTACATTTAATTTTAAATTAATAACATAAATGAGGGGACAATAGAACTGTTTTTAATATATGGGCAATTTTGTGTGTTTGAAGCTTATTTTTACATTTGGAAAAGTGTGTAGGGAAGTGCGCTTCTCTGCGGATGTGCAACTGGAAGGTGCTAGATGTGATTCAGTTAACTTACAGGATGAAACCTAGGTCATTTTGAGAACTGGAAATGGCAATTCTCCATTCTGCACACCAAGGAATGCCCCTAAAATACGCCCCCTCCCCCAACTTATGTTATTTCAATATTCTCACTGTGTAAAATAAAGTCTTCCTATGCACTGCAGTGAGCCTGTAGTTCACACCTCTCATTGCTATGTATAGCACACTCAAGGGATAATATATATATATATATATATATATATATATATATATATAATATAAATATCTAGTGGTGTGTGTTAGTCTGTCTGTGTGTGGAAAAAATAAAACCAAGCTGCAGCGCCACCTGCTGGGCGAAGTTATACACTGACCTACTAAATTCTTAGTGTGTGTGGAAAAAAAAATTCAGAAAGGGCTGAAATTTGGTATACTAAGATGTTTTTAATTTGTTAATTTAATTTGTTAATTTTTAAAAGTGTTTATAAAGATTTTAAAAAAAAATATATATATATTTCTTGAAGGAGAAGTGACAGTTGGGAGTGGTTGGTGGTTGCCGGGGGTGACAGTGGGGAGTGGTTGGTGGTTGAGGCCTGGGCTATGGCCCAAATGCATGACAAGAACCTTTTTAACACCTTAAGTAGCTTGATTTGACTAGAATGCATGAGTATCATGCACGGGTTAACTTGTATATATATATATATATATATATATATATATATATATGGCCACCTTGTCATTTTCATTAATAAAAGCTGAATTTTCATCTTTTCTTGACAGTCAAACCTATGAACAGTCCTCTGTTTGACCACCAGATGGCACTTTAAATAGCTCTCTTTAAAGCCATTAGTCTTCGCTCATATTTTTTCTGTATGTAACATCTGAAATAAGCAGAATTTGGCTGAAGCTAAGGTGATAAAACTGCATATTGGTCAAGCTTGAAGGTCTGCTCAGTAAATGAATTGATTATATCATATAATTATCATAAGATCTAATATGGTTGCCCTGCTATAACAATTAATAGAAAATATAGCATTCTCAATCACAAAAGGCATGAGATGACCAGTTGACCAGGGGTAACCAAACCTTTGCAAACAACTGTATATGTTTTAGTAGCAATGCTAATGATATTTAACCAACTGTACATTGTGGCCAGTACCTGTTTCTATTTAAACCTGTCTGGTGAACTTTATGTCATATATTCATATATAATTAAAGGTTTTCCTTAAATGGCATAAACTTTGAGGGACACAATTAAGGATGGAGGCATTTGCGCACAAAACGTACATAAGACAAAAAGCACGTATGCCTATATATGCTGAGTTGAGTGCATCTCAAAATGTGTACAGCTCAAAAACAGTAGCATTTGTATAAAAGCTATGTTAGGTGTACAAGTGTGTATACAATAGCATAGAGATGTGACTTGATAGTGTCTGTATTTAATAATTATGAATTTATCATTTACTACTAACACCTCCACATCTTTCCCGCAGTCTAAATGGAAATACAGTTAAGTAATGTGACTAGGCGGACATGACTTGATATAATGTAGTCGCAACACTACTGACTTAAGTACGATCAGTTGGAGGGCCCAGTACGCAATCAGCCAATCAGAAGTGGCTAAATTGTGCTGCTGGTAGTCAGCATCGTCATTGCAGCATCCTATCTGCAAATAAGTCCACGTCTAACTATAATACAATGACGTGAGCATGCCCTTACTGTGCTTAACCTAAAATTTTCCTCCCTGTATCCGCTACAGTTCTGCCTCTTTATGTACAAGGGGCTACAAGTGACAGATATACAAAAATCTCTGTACGGATGTATGCCTATATATGTGCATTATGGAAATACGTATCTTACACAAAACAATGTATGTTAGAAGCAGACACACACTTTAAAATTAAAATGTCACAGAAGATGTCATTACAGCCATTGTCGTTCTACTAGTGGGGAAACACTTGCCATGGAAATTATCTTTGTAATTTACTGATTAATTCCCTAAAATGACTTGTTGATAACAATAAAATATATATTTTTTTAAGGAATACCTCACAAAACAATGCAAATAACTCTGTGAATATTATGTTATTAAGAAGATTTAAGAGGAAATGGATTAATTGGTTCGGAGGAGACAATTATGAATTTCAATCAATAGGTAGTTTAGGTGAGACAACTGCAGTGAGTGAGTTCCCATTACAATAGAGCCTTCTCACACAAAACATATATCGCCTTCTTGCTATTACTCATTAGCTTATAAAAATGATGGAGAAAAAGGGTTAAGGAATATTTGATTATTTTGTCCTAGTGCCCATTGAAGATCTAAATTAATGGTAATAGTCCATTAAGTTCAATTTGTCCGGAAGAGCATAAAATCTAATTAACAAAATCGTACAAAGAGCTAAAGAGGCTTAAAAGGGCAGTGAAAAGGGAAAATGTTTACATCAAAAGTGAATCTGAGCTGTGATTCTAATTAACGAGCAAGCAGTGAATGAAATGGGTGTAATTACATCTTCTGTGTCCAGCACACTCCAGGCTGTGATCTGACCATGTCATATCAGAAAGGGATCGTTACAGTGACCAAGCTTGTTATAGTTGTCAAAAAACATTAATTATAACATTACAAAAAGTTTTCTTTTATAAGGATACTTTGTCTACTGTTTTTCATGCACACAGCGATGTCTGTAAACATGAGTTCCATTAAAATCTCTCATAGATTGCAACCCATCAGTCCAGATATTACCTGAGGGCCTGAATGATTCACGTTTTCCTGAGAAGATGCCCGGCTTCTGCGTCTGGGAGGAGCTTTGGGAATAGCTCCCCTTTCTTCATCCGAGGTGTCCATGTCCCCAGAGTAGTGTGATCCCTTGGGTACAAGGGAAGGGCTGCCTTTAGGGAGATAGCGGGTGCGAGTTAGTTGGGGATCAGGGAAGGAACAGTTTATTTGGGATTCTGTTAAATCGGGAAGGTCTGGAGGAGTAAATGGGAAGGGAAGAATGGAAAAGAAGGTATTATTCAAGGCAAATCATGGTAGATCAACGATCTACTGTTTCAGCTGGCAGAGTATTGGTTAATGACTGAATCATAAGCAGTGTACAATAGAATAACGTGCATCCATAGCTAGGCTGGGATTTGGCACTAGTTTGTGTCTAGCATCTTTCCCAGGACAGGTATATATTACAGAAAGATATCATTAATAAGACTAGTGACATGTTTCTCTTGATCAGTCTTTTCTGTCACATATAGAACCTATGACTGTAACAGGGGTAGGTAGTTTTAGGTTACTCCCATGCCAAATTGCTAAATATTCAAGGGAGGGAGGCCTCACTCCATTGTGGGTGATGTCTTGCAGATGCTGAGGGCTTCTACTTACTGGATCTCCGGATGTTTTCCAGACTGCGTCGTCGAGAGTTTACTGTCAGGCGGACTTCAGTGCTGAACTCTTGCTCTGGGGAAGTTGTATTTTGACCCTGTTCCTGGAGCAGTTGGTGAAACACAGAAGCCAGCTCAGTCTCAGCCATGAGAGACTCCTTCCGAGCCAAATCCATACCAGAGTTGGTGTACTCAGAGAATGACTGTGGAACAAGGTCACCAGATAAATAAATAATGATATATGTTGATGATTTTTATTGTTTATGTACACACACACGAATAAAGCAAAGACTACCCAACCACCATGTGAATGGTAATTATACAGATGGTAATCAGTGACAGTACCGCAACCCAAAAGATACCTGGAAAACATCTTGTTCTAGAGCTGGGGACAGCTGCATTGACTGTCTCCTCGACTGAGCTGAATACTCAGAATCGTTCTCAAAGTCAAACGGATGAACGGAGAGCAGACGCTTGGTCTTGCGCATCTTCAGGAGAAAAAGTCAATGAGTAGTAAAATAATAATCACGCAGAATTTTTTTTTGATCTGTACAGTTGTGATTTACCAATGAATCAATCATTCATGCAAATTAGAGTTATTGCATTGCAGAAGTTGGATTATTATCATTAAATGTACCAATAACAGAGTAACCTGTGATCAGACATTATTATTATAATGATGATTTTTATTATCGTGCATTTGAAAGGCGCCACAGTACTCCGCAGTGCTGTACATTAGGGAAAGCAGGGCATAGATAAAACAAGGACATACAAGGCAGACAAAATAAATGCAAAAAGGAGAACGAAGGGTACGGAGAAACCTGCTCATTAGTGAGCTTACATTCGAGGGCACAGCTGAAACAAGAGGAGTGAGTGTGGCTTAGAGTGGAGATTGGGACAGCTGTGAGGGTGTATTAGTGTGAATAGTATCATCTGGGATAAAGTAATCTTTAAAAAAGAGATGGCTTTTTAGAGAAAGTCTAAAAAATTGATGGCTGTGGGAAAGCCTGATTGGGCGTGGTAGGGAATTCCATAATTAAATGGGGAGCAGCACAGGAGAAGTCTTATATGCGCGAGTGAGAGGTGGTTACCAGAGAAGAGATAAGGACCAGGTTAGAGGTAGATCGAAGAGGGTGGGAGAGAGAGTATTTTAATATGAGATTTGAGATGTATGAAGGGGTGGTGTTTTTGAGGGCTGTGTAGGTACGGGTGAGTAATTTGAGTGGGAATCTGGAGGACACAGGGAGCTAGTGTAGGGATTTGAAAAGTGATGCAGCGGATCTGGAGCGGTGAGAGAGTAAGACCAGTTTTGCAGCAGCATTTAGAATGGATTAAAGTGTGGATATATGGGTGTCGGGAATACCAGAAAGCAGGAGCTTGCAGTAGTCAATACGGGAGATGATTAGAGATTTGATAAGAGTTTTGGTAGCATATTGAGTAAGAAAAGGGCATATTCTGGCAATGTTCTTAAGGCGGAATGGACAGGACTGGGAGAGAGTCTGGATTTGAGGAATAAAGTAAAGGGTGGAGTCAAGTGTGACACCACGGGAGCGGGCTTGGGAGACTGAGGAATTTGTGATGTTATTAACAGTGACAGAGATTTGAGGGGAGGTGGCGATTCTAGCAAAATTTTTCAGATGCTGTGGCATCATTGGCCTTGCCTCTGTCTATCAATCCAAGGGTCCTCGAGGGTGAAAAGAGCTCACTAGGATATTTAACAAATGCGAACAGTCATTTACATTTCTCTCTTTCATTTCTCAAAATCAATGAATTCTTTAAAATAGGACTTTATAACTGGATTTACTAATATAACCTGTATACCACACATTCTGATACTTTTCACAAGAATAAGGTTTCACAAGGTCAAGTGTTTACCATACTGTAGCGCTGAGCCTCTGCATTGTCCACTATGTCCTCATTGTCATCATGAAACATGTCCGATCTGGCCTGGCGCAGATATTCTCCTAGTAGAGGAGATAAGACCAAGGAGTAACAGAAGTCACTACAAGTTTGCTTCATAAGTTATAGAGCAGAAGCAACAAGGTTGAGCATTATATGTAAGTAATGTTGCATGTAAATATAGTTAGGACATAGTTACACACATGAACAAGAAACACATTTTTGCTCTGTACGTGAACTTAATAAAAAACTTCCACTGACCGAGAAAGTCAGCCATAAGATAAGGACAGCTCAGAGAAGAAAATCTTAATATAATTTGCAGGTACTCTTTATTACATTAGTGCTACACTCTAGGGGGTATATTTACTTACCTGCAGGTTTGAAAAAGTGAAGATGTTGCCTATAACAACCAATCAGATTCTAGCTGTGATTTTGTAGAATGTACTAAATAAATGATAGAATCTGATTGGTTGCTTTAGGCAATATCTCCACTTTTTAAAACCTGCATTTTAGTATTTAGCCTAATTTAGAGATAGAGGCAAATTTAGCCAAGTTTAAACAAGGCCATAGATGTAAAAAGGCCACCAAACCCTCTAACATGATGCAATACTATAACACTAATTTAAGTTTTCGTTATCAATCATTTTCATCTTATAGAGGACAGCACGGTGGCTAAGTGGTTAGCACTTCTGCCTTACAACACTGGGGTCATGAGTTCAATTCCCAACTTTGACCTTATCTGTGAGGAGTTTGTATGTTCTCCCCGTGTTTGCGTGGGTTTCCTCCGGGTGCTCCGGTTTCCTCCCACACTCCAAAAACATACTGGTAGGTTAATTGGCTGCTAACAAATTGACCTTAGTCTATGTCGCTGTCTGTGTGTGTGTGTGTTAAGGAATTTAGACTGTAAGCCCCAATGGGGCAGGGACTGATGTGAGTGAGTACTCTGTACAGTGCTGCGGAATTAGTGGCGCAATAGAAATAAATGGTGATGATGATGATAATGATGAAGTGCTATTGTGTAGTCCATGCATACAAAATAAAAACAGTGTGAATTACACCCAATGTGGTGTACATAAGTGCATTTTATGAAGCAGAAAACGGGGATACATAATTGGAAGTTTTGCTTACTTTTGTGTGCAAAGTGCAATTCTGCAGATATATAGTTGTCTAATCAGAGTAATTCTGTTAATTAGGAGATTGAATTATAGGAAAACAAACATTGTGGGCCTGATGCTAACGTAAATTATGTCTAATGAATATGCATTTTACGTAGTATGAAAGAGCTGCAATTATCTTAGGGTTTACATAGTGCGTAAAATATGTGAGTAAGATACGCTTAAAGAGAGTGCCCCACTTCCTAGTGAAGTGGGCAGAATTAGATCCCAAACTCTGCGATTCCCGGTGAATCGCAGCGTTTAGGGGGCGGGGCCAAAATGATGCGGCCGCCCCGCCCCCCTCACACCCCCCTCCACTAGCTGGCTCCCGGAAGGGAGCTGAAGAAAGTCGGCAAGTATGCAATAGATAAAGAGAAATTCAGTCTGCGCTTCTCTAATGTGTAGTGTAGTGTTAAAATACTGTCATTCTGTGTTTGTGCCCAGTAACCTCAACTGCTCCAGGCTAAGTACCTCACCAACTCATTTCCCCTCTGGGACCGACTTACATAGCACCTTTTTCAGTTTGACTTGGATAAGAGAGAGATGACTGTAACATGGTCAAGGAATCACCTTTCTCTAGTGGGAGTTTTCTGTGACGGAACCATACATTGACAACCAAGCTTCATTGAATGAATGAAAACAGCTGAACTGCTGAGCATCACAATATGAGAGAACGGAGGTAGGATTCACTGCTCTTTAACATCAACACTGTGTATACCATGCTCAATAACGGGATCCACTTGGCATATGCACACTTTCAATTGTAGTTGTAAAACAATACTATGTTTTTATGTAACTAAATTGGTCTACCTTGATTGCCCTGTGCACATAGGGCAGAATAAAAGAAGATATATACATTTTGCAATATGAATACATATATTTATATAAATAAATAAAAATTCAGATTACTATTAAATATCAATCAATACATTCCTGGGATAAAAAACACCCTCATTACTTAGCTATTTTTTGTGATCCAGGTTCATGACAACTGTAATATGGTAAATCTGCAATTTACATAGAGTTAATGAGCATAGAAGGTGAAGGAGTTAACGGTCAGATTGTGTTTATTTTGTTCATAAAAGGAATGGTAGAGGAAACTAAGCAGTTTCTGTTTAGAAACACTTATTTAGGTTTTGGAGATTTGTACTTCGCTACACGCTGGCTCAGTGCCATGGAAGCAACACAGCTCTCTGTTACTTGTGGAACCAAGGTTGTATGACGTATATAGATAAGGCACCTAGTTATTAGAGAATTATCTAGAGATGTGTTGAAATATTATAATACAACTACATATAATGTATTTTCTCTAGTTTGCTTAGCCTTGAGTACTTTTCCATTAGTTGGCATAGTGCCATATATTATATGCCTGCGTGATTGTGATATGGCTATGTAATCTGAACTTCAAAAAGTGATGTCTTTGTCTTAGTAAACCAGAGTTCTTGCAAATACCAGACCTGTGTGTGTATTGTACTTTCACTCGGGCTGGCCGTAATAATATACCTTATCTGATCACTGACCACTCAAGAAATATCGCTATCAAAAGTCTATTCTACAGAGGATGGCAGTCCATGATCATGCACTAGAGAGAGATCAATAGTAGTGATCCCAACTTGCTCACCCTTGCTGTTTTGGAACATGTGACTCTTCTCAGCAGATTGTAGATTGCACTAGGTACAAGTACAAGGTGTAAACACATGTTTTCAATACTGTTCCTCATTCAGCATTTAGCCACGAAATTTCACATATTCCACCGACAAAATTTGGCCTTAAGGGTTTCCCAGTCCTACCCAAACCACAACACACAGCAGAATGAATTGACCATTGGCTCTATTTCTAGACTGCAAATTCTGGAACTGGAATTCAGAAATAGAAAATAAAGCAAATGCGGAACTTGAAGATTGTATTGTCGCACATTTTCAGGCTGTTCTGCTGTCATTTTGCTCAACTCTGCTCAGGTCCCAATATCCTGTGTGGGTAAAAGGGCTATAATGTGATCTAGCAATGCTATCCACTGTGTCACACTGACACCCAGAATGCAGTACATTGATACAACACACACTGAAAACAGATAAGGTTTAGAGTTTTACTTACTATTAATGTCAGGCAAGCTGTATACTCTGTCCTGAAGTCCTGTAGAGAGAGATATAAATGTTATTAAAAGAAGCAAAATCATCAGTTTCAATTCCAGAACCAAAGCAGAATATAGAGAGTGTCATCTATTGGTGTTTTTAAATATAACACATTGATCAATGTTTCGCTCTTTCTCATTCTAAAACTTGTTCTTGCTCTTTAGCTGAACATACATGTATAGCTCATTGTTCAATTGGCAGCGATGTGGCGTATGTGGTCATCGCACCGCGCAGATCGACAACAATTACAATAAAAATCTCAGCTCAATTTTCTTGCACCTCTATGGGGTGCAAGGAGAAATGAGCAGAGATTTTACAGAATTCTCCGCCACAAAGTTATTCTAGAACGTCCGTCAGACACCTCACAGCTAATTCAATCCCTCCCTAAAAATAACAGTTGATTATATTGATAAATAATGATATATATACAAAGCATTAAAATAAGAGATGCTCACTGACCCCCGTGAACTGGTTTTGGTTTTGGATCTGGATTAGCTTCGTGTTTTGGTTTTGGCAAAACCGCCCTCATGTGTTTTGGTTTTGGATTTTTTAGAAAAAATCCTAAAATATGCTAAAATCACATAATTTTGCTCTTTTTTGTTCCTACATTATTATTAACCTCAATAACACTAATTTCAAGTTATTTGCAGTCAATTTTGACCACCTCACAGGTCACAATATTATTTTCATACTCTTTGAAACAAAGACTGCAGCAACCTGGCTGGATGCTAAGCGACAGGCAATGACACAAACACACTGCAGTTCATAGCCCATCTAGGACACATTGGCACACAGCAGTGGCAGAAAAGAAAAATGGGGGTCCGTCCTCCCTCCCACCCCTTGCTATGTTGGATTTTAAAAAGGAATGCAAAACTCGCGAGATCCGACGACGTCACAAAGATGGTTTTGCCTCATTTTCAATTCCGAGGGCGCGTGACAGTACAGAGCCGCCTTACTCGGTTCCCCTAAGTTCGGGTGTGTTCGATTCTCGAGGAACCGAGCTTGAGCATCTCTAATTAAAATATGTAATGCTTTAAGTAGTCTTTGTTATTTATTTAAAGATAAAGGGGGCAGTGGTAAATATTTATAGATGTAAGAGATACTCAGAAACTATAGAATTAGTTGGTAAATATTTATACATTGTAGAAGTGGTTACTTAACTTGAGGAATTATGGCTTAGGAAATATGCTTTGAATGTAGTTATACATTTTTTGGGGAATTTCAGTTTTAGAATACATCTATCTCACAATAGCCAAAAATAGAGCAATACCTGTGCACTTTGGGCAGAACTGGGAACCCTACCTTATGGTTGCAGTAGCAGACATCCAAAAAGGAATGAGTATAACAAAAATGTGCAGACATTATTGAACTAATGTCTTACCAAATTATACAAGGCAAATTCTAACCACACCTTGCCAGTGTTTTATCCGCCAAGTTAGTGCCAGTGTTATTGCTAACCCAAAAACATATCAGAGAAGACCGGTATTTTTGTTACCAGTTAAGGTGCCAAGCCTAGCCCATAGTCCTCACAGTGACTCAATAGAGCAAAAAATAATATACTACTTATTCTATATTAAAATGACAGATTATATAACCTGTTTTGATTATATAGCGAGTAGCATCTTGAATTGTGAAAAGTGTTATAGTTGAAAGTGGTCACTCGATCTGTATTTTTCAGATGGAACTTCTAAAAGACATATTGGACAACAAATATATATATATATATATATATATATATATATATATATATATATATATATATATATATATATATATAGAGAGAGAGAGAGAGAGAGAGAGAGAGAGAGAGAGAGAGAGAGAGAGAGAGAGATATGTATAGATAGATAGATAGATAGATAGATAGATAGATAGATAGATATAATAAGATACTGTGCCTGAGTCATTAAGGAAAGTAAGGTAAAAAAGCTAAACTTGATGTTGGACAAACCATGTTACAATGCAAAGGGTTCAAAATCAAATTAGTTTTTTATTTTGCATGTAAGAAAAATACTGGCTGCTTTTTCATGTAGGACACAAATACTTGATAGCTTTATTTTTACACTGGTATTTAAAGTTGATCTAGGACATGCCCTACCCCAACTATAAATCTGTCCCCACATTTTAAATGTACCTCCCCCTCCAATGCACCATGGTTTTGCCCAGGTGAAAAGTTACTCCTTTTTTTGCTTTGCGCTCAATGACTCAGGTCCATTGATTTTAATAAACATTTGCTCTATTGAGTCACTTGGTGGATCCCTGGATTTGCGTTCTTTTAACTGGTGATCTCTTTACCGAGCAACATGTTATGATTTGTTACACAGCAAATATGAGCCAAATATTTGTCTGATTGAAAGTGTAAGCCCAGAACTTATTTCATACTTGCCAACTCTCCCGGAATGTCCGGGAGACTCCCGCATTTTGCGTGAGTCTCATGGACTCCTATGAGAGTGTGGCAATCTCCCGGATCTGCCCACTTCCTAGTGAAGTGGGCAGAATTGGGTCCAAAACTCCGCAATTCAGCAGGAATTGACGCGCTTTGCGTCATTACATCACGGGGGCGGGGGTAAAATTATGCGCTTTTTGGAGCCCCGCCCCCTGCACGCCCACCTTCTCCGGCAGGCTCTCGGATCATACTTGCCATAAGTTGGCAAGTTTGACTTATTTTCTTGCAGTCTATATTTTAGGCTCCCTTCACCCTTGTGTTGCATTATTATTATTATTTTTATTATTATAATTATATTTGGTCAAATTAGACAAGCAGAACTATGAAACAAATTGCCACTATTATATGGACTCACATATTGGGCAACAATTGGGCATTCTAACTTTGCAGCATTTTGTCCACACCTGCCTAAAACTTTTGCACAGTATTGTATACATATATTTAAATAAGGTTCATCCCAAATTTGGGAGCTGTACAAGTAACTCAGTCACACCTGACAAGTTGGATCCTCCTCTTGTGTCAGACTGCTGTCTCAGGTACAGGGAGCGCATTACTTTAGCGCTGCCAAATCGTTTGAAGCGAGAACGAACATGGTCATAATACCAGTCATGAGATCCGATCTTCACCGTTCTGTGTAAGATACAAAAGTGTTAAAAAGTGACCATAAGATAGATCAACAAAGAATCAACAGATTTGCCGTGCATTTTAAAAGCACAATGATCTTTATACCTAATGAAGTAACAGCATCACACTTTTTAGATGAACTGGGATTCTGTTTGTTGAGTATTAAGATGCATTGATATCATAGCACGCTGATCTACCAAAAGGTTGGTGGTCATTTGAACTGAAGGTCATATTAGGAAACTATTATTCCATTATATAGCACCTAAATGACAGCATATTAACACCACATCATAGCACCGTTCAGTCCCATAATGCTCCCTTATAGTATCACAGTGATTCTTATTAAAGACTTATGCTCTAACCAAGTACTCTCTACTTGGGAGAAATCTCTGCACAGTCATTGGCTGCACATCAATGCTGCATTTCTTAGTAAACTCCAATTGGCTGAGCTTGCAATAGGAAGTGCAATCTCTGCACTTTAACTGTCACATTTGAGTCCACTAGCTCATTTGTGAACACTTGGGACCAGGTAGTGTGGTCTTCACCTGTAGTAGCCCTCATTCCCTTAAAGTACTGAAGTGTCCTCAGAACATCTGTGGCTTAAATATGAGACCCATATCTTCACAAATAGGCTAGATAGGAGAGCAGATAGCCCGGGCAACAATATATAGAAGGGGAAAGCATAGCATCACAATTCAAAAAAGTAGTCAAAGTCCAGGCAGAAGATCAATATCCATCATGAAAAGGTAAAAAATTGTATTACAAAAGACTAGTGAAAGGCAGGGACAATACAAGTCAGTGCACAAAAAACAGGAACAAAACACCCACATTCATAATAATTCGACCTATTATGGCCAGTGATAATGGACCAAGTTTGAGCTTAAATAGTCACATCTATGCTTGTACAGAGCCTAGTAGGTAATTTTGCATGGGGCACTGTGCACCTCTTTGCTGTGCTTGAGAAAGTACAGATGCAGTTAAATGGATAAGCAAAAGCCTGTGCAGATGTACAAAACAAGTACACTGTAAGACAGTTCTCCTAAGGAAGGAGATTCACTGTGTAGATAAAATGGCTTGACAGTGAGGTGTTCCCAAAATAAAACGTATTTATTAAACCATGATGGTAGAGAAAAAGTCACAAACACAATTATATGCAGTATCGTCTGACAACTGGGGGACTGTGCTGTATTTTATCCCCACACTACCCTATTTAGTACATCATTCAGTAAAAATGAACTAAGGATAGAAAGGAATTTATAGTAAAAAGTTATAATTTAATATCATGGTGAACAGATCACAGGGATATTGGATTATCTAGTTATATAATATCTCCACAGCTGCAAAAGCTTGTTAAAAATGAGAGCCTGGGTGCCAGTTTTGACTAGGTAAAAGCATGACATTTTGCATATATGTAACAGTATACCATATACATAACATTCTATTCAAATTCAACAAATAAGCTTTCTATCAATAGTAACAGTGACCATAACTTTCTAACAGCTCTAACAATGCCACACGGTGAAAACGCAGATATTTATTTTAAGTGGGAGCAATGAGTGAAATGTCCTTACAGTGACCAGTGATAGTGCTAAAATTCTTAGCAAAGTTGACTCTTTGCTGAGAGTACCAAAGTAAATGTGACATGATTATACAAGGTGAATTGTCAGGTAGGCAGCTCAAGGGAATTAATTAGTCCAATTCAATCCATTTGTCCTGTATGTCCTGAGGAAATAATTTTTCCCTTGAGGTTAAATTGCTATCTGCCACACAGGTTTTTCCTGTCTTCGTCTGAAATTAAAGTGAGTTGGTATTGACTATTGAGTAAAGGTTGTACTTATGTGCAGTATATAACTTGTAATGAGTGGGGCTTATAGTAAATGGCTTTATTCATTACAGACAAATCAAACCTAATAATAATGGCATCAATGGTGAAATGCATATAGCCCACCCAGATTAAATAAAAAGTAAACATTGTTTCCATATAACTGAATATTAAACATAATCCATAATCTCACCCATTAGTGAAATGCTACAACATGGGGTGGGAGTGATCATTAAGCAGTAATAAGCATTGATCTTGCCTTCTAAGGAAATGACTGTATCCAAACAATGACAGGAAAATGTAGCCAACAACCAGACTCCTTCAGCGTTAGAAACAAGCACTCAGGTCAGGCCTACACAATTCTTTAGGTTGGTGCCACATGTGCATTTATGTGATTGTCAAGAACATGGTGAATTATGATTAATCTGACCATATCATCTGCCTCCACCAGGGCCACCTTAACTACTTTATGGGCCCCCGGGCAATGCAGTGTACCGGGCCCCTAAAAAAAAATTAATATATATATATATATATATATATATATATATATATAAATAGTGTGTGTGTGTAAAAAAAATATATATGTATGTAAAAAAAAAAACGTGATTATATATATAATCACTTTTTTTTTTACATATATGTGATGTGACTGCAAGGTATTAACTAAAAAAAATTCGGACGGGCCCCCCCTTGCCTGCAGGGCCCCCGGGCACCTGCCCATCGTGCCCAATGGAAGAGACGGCCCTGGCCTCCACTACTTGATAGTCCATTACTTGTGCTCTTTGCACCACTGGACTCACCAATGTACATAGCAAGGAGAGATGAACAGTTTATGCACTGCAACTATAATATGCTGCTCTGTGGCATTCTCGTTGGACTATGTTTTGAAGAAACTGTCTGCTCACTCCATAAACTGAATTGCTTCCACCCACTTTTGTTCTTTGCTGATTAGGTAATCTTAGACACCTTTGCTCATGAAACATTGGGGGGTATATTAACTAAACTGCGGGTTTGAAAAAGTGGAGATGTTGCTTATAACAATCAATCAGATTCTAGCTTTCATTTTATAGAGTGTACTAAACAAATGATAACTAGAATCTGATTGGCTGCTATAGGCAATATCTCCATCTTTTCAAAACCGCAGTTTAGTAAATAGACAATTGGCGTTTCTCATTTACCCAGGTGTTCTATTTTTTGGTCACTACCTATATGTTCTTGTGTATGAATATAAGTGTATAGTATTCCTTGCTGTACTTGCTCTGTAATCTATTGGTACTTTTATTTATAAGGGAATATACTAACAGTAATCAAAGGAATTATGGCATTTTACATCTTTCCCAAAACCTTCATAATCTGTATTCTATAACATAATTGTTTATTCACAATATACCTACAGACCTCTAGAATTACAAACTAAAAATTTGAACTGCTACAATGAATAAACATGCTGAAATTATTGCAGCAAACAACACTTAGATGAGTTACAAGTATCACATAATTAAACACATTACATTAATGAAATGTTAATAAAGCCTATATGTTATACTCTCAATAGCGTTCACTTAGGAGCTCCTGATATGATATATAAATTATTACAAAAATTACGCATCAAAGTGCGAATGAGTTACTAGACAACAGTACTGTACATGGCCCTGTTGGTAATTATATCCTTACCATGGTGATTATTACCAGGTCATTTGTTAGTGGAGTTAAGATGTGCTCAAGCTGGTTACAATATTTTATGCATTTTGAGTGTTAAAATATAGAAAATATTTGTGCTATGGTTTATTACATTTGGGGTCTAATCTGTGTTATATTTGTATTAGAGATGAGCGGGTCCGGATTTGGCAAATCAGAACCCCCCCGAACAGTGCCGATCCGAGCCCGGATCCGAGCACTGTTCGGGTATTCCCGCCGATCACAAAACTCAGAACGAGGCAAAACCTCGTCATCCCGCCGTCGGATCTCGCGAGATCTCCTGTTGCCTAGCATTCATTGATATGGAAATGTAGAAAGCGCTTCAGGTCAACTACTGTAAGTTCCTCTTTATTGGTCAACATTTCTTTGCATGTACCTGGCTTAATGATGTTTAATAATTTCTGTCTTAGCATAAATTTCTTTCAGCACATAACCAATTTGCTCATGGATATTGTTGCACCTAATGTTTGAGTCTGCATTTTTTATCTGTCCACTGTGTATTTTAAACTCTCAGCGGGGCAGATGCTGCTACATCTGTGAACTTTACTAGACCATCAGTTGGTCCTGGCTGTATATGATGTGTGCTTGATAATACAGGTGTGTCCATGTTATTAATCCCTAAATTGTTTACAGTGGGATTTATTTTACTTTCTTCTAGCAGAACCTTGACTTTATTATATAAATCAAGCAGATAGGACATAGGATACACAGCTGTTCACTCTGCATGCATTTCACAATGTAATCAAACAGTTCTGGTCCAGGATGTCTAGCGAAACACCAATGTTAGCCCTTATTTTTTATTATTTCCAACCTGAAGCAATTTTGATATGTGCAAATTGTGTTTTTTGTCATAGCGGCTCACTTCCTCCTACTGCAGGAAAAACATGAATTGACAGTGATATAATTAACCAGAAATCCATATATTCTATATGCATAACTAATGTGTATGAACTAGGGATGTGCACCGGCGACTTTTGAGGTCTCGTGTTTTGTGTTTTGGATCCGGATTTGTCTCGCAAAACACTTGACGAAAGGTCTCGGTTCGGATTTAAGGTATTGGATTCGGATTTTTTTTGAAAAAAACATAAAAAGTTTAAAAATCAAGTTTTTGGGCTTATTTTCACTCCTAGGCTATTATTAACCTCAATAACATTCAATAACAAGCATTTCCACTAATTTACAGTGTATTCTGAACACCTCACAATATAGTTATTAGTCCAAAACGTTGCAACAAGGTATCTTTCTGGACTGCGTAGAGGAGTGGGTCACCACAATATCTTAAAAACCCTGAACTTTTATGATTCGCACCAATAATTGTACCTGGACTGCGTAGAGGAGTGGGTCACCACAATATCTTAAAAACCCTGAACTTTTATGATTCGCACCAATAATTGTACCTGGACTGCGTAGAGGAGTGGGTCACCACAATATCTATTAAAAACCCTGAACTTTTATGATTCGCACCAATAAATGTACCTGGACTGCGTAGAGGAGTGGGTCACCACAATATATATTAAAAACCCTGAACTTTTATGATTCGCACCAATAAATGTACCTGGACTGCGTAGAGGAGTGGGTCACCACAATATATATTAAAAACCCTGAACTTTTATGATTCGCACCAATAAATGTACCTGGACTGCGTAGAGGAGTGGGTCACCACAATATATATTAAAAACCCTGAACTTTTATGAATCGCACCAATAAATGTACCTGGACTGCGTAGAGGAGTGGGTCACCACAATATATATTAAAAACCCTGAACTTTTATGAATCGCACCAATAAATGTACCTGGACTGCGTAGAGGAGTGGGTCACCACAATATATATTAAAAACCCTGAACTTTTATGATTCGCACCAATAAATGTACCTGGACTGCGTAGAGGAGTGGGTCACCACAATATCTATTAAAAACCCTGAACTTTTATGATTTGCACCAATAAATGTACCTGGACTGCGTAGAGGAGTGGGTCACCACAATATATATTAAAAACCCTGAACTTTTATGATTCGCACCAATAAATGTACCTGGACTGCGTAGAGGAGTGGGTCACCACAATATATATTAAAAACCCTGAACTTTTATGAATCGCACCAATAAATGTACCTGGACTGCGTAGAGGAGTGGGTCACCACAATATATATTAAAAACCCTGAACTTTTATGATTCGCACCAATAAATGTACCTGGACTGCGTAGAGGAGTGGGTCACCACAATATCTATTAAAAACCCTGAACTTTTATGATTCGCACCAATAAATGTACCTGGACTGCGTAGAGGAGTGGGTCACCACAATATATATTAAAAACCCTGAACTTTTATGATTCGCACCAATAAATGTATCTGGACTGCGTAGAGGAGTGGGCACTGGGCACCACAATAAAATATATAAAAAACCTTCAACAGATCTGCATTACACTACACATACGGCTGCTCCTCCATCCTCTCCATCATATACATGTTGGAGTTTTAGCGTGTGACAACCTCTTGTTTTTGATAATGTCAGTGCATTTGGAATATTTTTCAATTTGCCCCACACCACTGAATGTACTTTATCTATGATACGCAATACGCATCTATCTATCTTGACTGCGTAGTGTGGTGGCCCCGGTACACAATTTGGTACCGAGGCCACAATATAATTTAAAAACCCTCCACGTGTCGGAATTCCACCAAACAAGTATCTGGACTGCATAGTGGGGTGGCCCCGGTACCCAATTTGATACCGGGGCCACAATACCTCCTCCAAACATGCTCCAGACAATTCGTCATTGACAGACCCCAGACAGACAGGGTCGTAGTGTTATTGTTTGACTTTGTAAACCCAAAAAAATGTCCCTGTTGCACATAGTCGTGCAATGAAGACTGACTTTTTCATTTAAAGGCACGATCTTTAAAGTGTAGTGTTTGTAAGTCTAAGTCATATTATACTTTTGGTAAAATTGGTTTTTTTTGTTCCTCTTTATGGTAATTAATTAGTAATAGAATTAAAGTAGGAAATAGAATTAAATAGAATTAAAGTAGGAAATAGAGTGGTATAGAGTTGTAGTGTGGTATAGATAGAGTGGTCCACACAATATAATAATAAAACCCTCAACTGGTCTGAATTCCACCAAACAAGTATCTTGACTGCGTAGTGTGGTGGCCCCGGTACACAATTTGGTACCGAGGCCACAATATAATTTAAAAACCCTCCACGTGTCGGAATTCCACCAAACAAGTATCTGGACTGCATAGTGGGGTGGCCCCGGTACCCAATTTGATACCGGGGCCACAATACCTCCTCCAAACATGCTCCAGACAATTCGTCATTGACAGACCCCAGACAGACAGGGTCGTAGTGTTATTGTTTGACTTTGTAAACCCAAAAAAATGTCCCTGTTGCACTTGCACATAGTCGTGCAATGAAGACTGACTTTTTCATTTAAAGGCACGATCTTTAAAGTGTCAGAAAGAGAGAGAAGACACAGGAGAGGAGAGTTGTAGCTGGGGACCTGGGGTGGAAGCTCCCAGGCTCCCCCAGCATTGCCTGGAAGTCTGAGCGTGGTGACTGAGCCAGGGCAAGGAATGTGTGCCCTGGATGAGGGGGAGAACTCCATGCCACTATAGTGAACCCAAGAGAGAGGGGGACACTGCACATGGAAGAGGCCCTGGAGTGAGGGCTGCTACAAGAGGCATGGTAGCTGTAGTGTCAGATCCTGAGGCTGAGAGTACACAGAGTGACGTGTCAGAGCACAGGAGACATTATCCCCGCAGAGGAGGGATGAGCTGCAGTTGAGAGGTCTGTTGTTGAAATAGGACATGCACACTTTAACAAACCAATCATTTCAGCGACAGGGCCTACCAAACAACTTTGACTGAAATGATTGGTTTGTTTGGGCCCCCACACCAAAATAACAATTCATCTCTCCCTGTACAAACTAAACAGGCTCTACTGAGGAAAGATGTCGTCCTCATCCTCAACCTCTGATTCCTCTCCCCCTACAGTGTGTACTTCCTCCTCCTCACACATTATCAATTCGTCCCCGCTGGACTCCACAACCACAGGTCCCTCTGTACTATCTGGAGGGCAGTGCTGTACTTCATTGAGGAATTGATTATTCATTTTTATAAACATCATTTTTTCAACGTTGTGAGGAAGCAACCTCCTTCGCCGCTCACTGACTAGGTTCCCTGCTGCACTAAAAACTCTTTCCGAGTACACACTGGAGGGGGGACAACTCAGGTAAAATAGAGCCAGTTTGTACAGGGGCTTCCAAACTGCCTTTTGGAGTTCTACCACGTCACTACCTCTAGTTAATTTAGATTGCAAGGCTTGTAAATACTTTGAAGATAAAAAAAGCAGGCTGCACAGACTGTGGAGCTAGAAAGTGAAATTAAATGGACCACGTTACTTTGGTGGCTATCTATGCCCCCCCCCCCTCCCCGCCCTACACTTGTAGTTGAATATAAAAAAAGCAGCCTGCATAGACTGTAGAACTAGAAATTCAAATATACAAAAAAATGGACAAAGGCAGTTTGCTATCTATCTGCATCAGATCCCCTCTCCACTAGGAGTAAAATAGAAAACTATTCAGCCGTTATATAATCTAGAATATAAATAGAAATTGAGAAAGGCAATTTGGTATCTGTCTGCATCATAATCATCAACATCCTCCTCAGCGCCAGCTACATCAATATCCTCCTCCCGGTGTACAACATTCACACCTTCATTAGCCAAATCTGTAACTGGACTGTGGGTGATCCTTCCAGCATATGCAGAGGGCGTGCTGCAAATGCTGGATGGAGCCACCTCTTCCCGTACAGTGATGGGAAGGTCAGGCTTGACAACCACCAACATCCTTGGACTCACCTTGTGGATTTGTGATAATTTCTCTTTAGAAGGCAGAGTTGTTTGCTGTTTTGTTGCTGACAGCATAACTCTCTTCAATTTTTTGTAGGGGGGGGGAGGAGGAGGAGGGCTAAGATCCGTGGGTGAAGCTGAACCACTAGTCATGAACACGGGCCAGGGCCTAAGCCGTTCCTTGCCACTCCGTGTCGTAAATGGCATATTGGCAACTTTACGTTTCTCCTCAGATGATTTTAAGTTTCTCTTTTTGCTACTTTTTCTTAACTTGGGCTTTTTGGATTTTACATGCCCGGTACTACGAGATTGGGCATCGGGCTTGGAAGACGACGTTGATGGCATTTCATCGTCTATGTCATGACTAGTGGCAGCAGCTTCAGCATTAGGAGGAAGTGGGTCTTGATCTTTCCCTACTTTATCCTCCAAATTTTTGGTCTCCATTATATGTAGCACAAGATACTGCAGAATGTGTGAACTTGGTAATATTGCAGTACCAATGGACTTATACTGCTGGATTGGTTTTGCAAATTTGGTTATAATTATTATATATTTTTTTTTTTTTAAATTTTTTATTTTTTTTTACTTTTTTTTTATTTTTAAAAAACTTGGGAATAGTGGGGAAATAACTATGCCCTTAGAAGCACAGAGCACAGGACACAGCACCACTGGACTGAACAGGACACGGCACAGGACCCAGCAGCACTACGGAACTCAGCAGGACAGAGCACAGGACACAGCACCACTGGACTGATACTGCAGAATGTGTGAACTTGGTAATATTGCAGTACCAATGGACTTATAATGCTGGATTGGTTTTGCAAATTTGGTTATAATTATTATATTTATTTTTTTTTTAAAATTTTTTATTATTTTTTACTTTTTTTTTATTTTTTAAAAACTTGGGAATAATGGGGAAATAACTATGCCCTTAGAAGCACAGAGCACAGGACACAGCACCACTGGACTGAACAGGACACGGCACAGGACCCAGCAGCACTACGGAACTCAGCAGGACAGAGCACAGGACACAGCACCACTGGACTGATACTGCAGAATGTGTGAACTTGGTAATATTGCAGTACCAATGGACTTATAATGCTGGATTGGTTTTGCAAATTTGGTTATAATTATTATATATTTTTTTTTTTTAAAATTTTTTATTATTTTTTACTTTTTTTTTATTTTTTAAAAACTTGGGAATAATGGGGAAATAACTATGCCCTTAGAAGCACAGAGCACAGGACACAGCACCACTGGACTGAACAGGACACGGCACAGGACCCAGCAGCACTACGGAACTCAGCAGGACAGAGCACAGGACACAGCACCACTGGACTGATACTGCAGAATGTGTAAACTTTGTAATATTGCAGTACCACTGGACTTTTACTGCTGAATGTGTGAACTTGGTAATATTGCAGTACCAATGGGCTTATACTGCAGGATTGGTTGTGAAAATTTTGTGGTAATTAAAAAATATTAAAGTAGTTTTTGGTATTTTTTAAAAAAACTTTTTTTTATTTTTTTAAACACAGGGGAATATTGGGGAAATAACTATGCCCTTAGAAGCACAGAGCACAGGACACAGCACCACTGGACTGAACAGGACACAGCACAGGACCCAGCAGCACCACTGACCTCAGAAGGACAGAGCACAGCACACAGCACCACTGGACTGATACTGCAGAACACAGCACAGCACAGCACAGCACAGCACAGCACAGCACTAAACAGCACAGCACAGCACTAAACAGCACAGCACAGCACAGAACTAAACAGCACAGAACTAAACAGCACAGAACTAAACAGCACAGAGGACCACCTAACACACCCTCCCTCTACCCTGATCAATGCCCGAGTGAAGATGGCGGCGACTAGCGGGGAATTTATAGGATCCGAGTATCGCGAGATCCGACAACGGGATTATGAGTCAGAGCCTCAGTTTCACTTTTGAATTTGGCGCCAATACCCGGATCTGTCTCGGATCCGACTCGGATCCGCAACGTTCGGGTGGGCTCGGATTTCAGAAATCCGAGCGCGCTCATCCCTAGTATGAACCAGATCCTGTAAATATCTATTAATCTGTGTTACAGTTAATGTTATAGCTATTTATGATTAGCTTTCATGTTCCAGTTTTACAGCCCTCTGCTACAATGGTAGTATCTATGAAGTATGCGTTCCATATTTTACTGGCCATGCCCCTGTGTGCATATTTGTACAGATTATTTGCGTTACCTAGGAGACTGCAAGCAAGGCACTGATCCTGCCGTATAAGTCCAGTGGTACTGCTGTTTGAGTCCACTGATCCTGCCGTATAAGTCCAGTGGTACTGCTATATAAGTTCACTGATCCTGCCACGTGTTGGGCCACGTGTTTGTGCCGCCAACTTGTGTCGCTTAGCTTAGTCTTCCAGCTACCTCGGTGCAACCTTTTGGCCTAAAAACAATATTGTGAGGTGTGAGGTGTTCAGAATAGACTGGAAATGAGTGGAAATGAATGTTATTGAGGTTAATAAGAGCGTAGGAGTGGGGGAAAAAATAAATCTGGATTTTAGCAGTTTTTAGGCTTTTTAAAAAAAAAATCAGAACCCAAAACCCAAAATCAAAACCAAAACCTTGAGGGGGGTGTTTTGGCAAAACCCATTAGAACCCAAAACCTGAAGGTAATCAGAACCCAAAACCCAAAACCCGAAAAGTGGCCGGTGCACATCCCTAATTTGTATATCATGAGGTAAATGTATGAAGCTCCGGGTTCTTCAACATCCGCGAGTTCGGCGTCTTCAGCGCTTAAATGTAAAGCGGCGCTGCCTTGTAAAGGGATACTTACCTTTACAAGGCAGCGCTGCTTTAAATTTAAGCGCTGAAGACACCGAACTCGCGGGTGTTGAAGAAGCCGGAGCTTCATACATTTACCCCCATATCTCGTTTCTCTGTTAAACTTTGTATAGGATTTAACATTATATAAGTAAAGTGTACTTTATTATGTTATACTGTCAACTCCTTTAATTGTTTCTTTGAAATACTTTATGACATATTTATTAAGTGCAGCATGTCAGTTTTTTGTCTGTAATTTAAAAGTAGCTTTTTGCAAGACAATTAGAGACCAGCATCTGGATTATAGACTTTTGGCATCTTGTAGAATATTCTTTTGGTATTAATAGACCTTTCATAAGGAAAAAAGTGAATTGCAAGGGTTTAAACATTAATTTACATATGCAAATTGCTGGTGATAATTTATTACTTTCCTAGATGTTACATTTATTCAACAATGAAAGTTATATGAATGTGCTATAATACAACACGCACTCCAATATGTGTAGATGGTATACAATATTACACTTTGTTATTTCATAGGCAAGCTCACTTTTGTGTGATCCTTTTGTGAGAGTTGCTTATTTAAGAACAGGGAGAACTGGACAGATTGCTTTTAGAATTGTCAAGAGTTCTCAAGAATGGAAGTGAGTCCAACACAATCAGTAAACTGTAGAGATTGTATTGCATTCCTCCCCTGAAGTGAACCAGAGACTCTGATTACCAACAAGGCAGATTACTTTTTATGTTCATATAAGTAACTCAGATAGCAGTCACAGCTCTTTCACTCTATATCTGTCTAGGGGGCAGATTTAATTTGGTGCAAGGTGACGTGATGTGTCTCTGGACATGATATGTCCAGCAGCATTGAGGATAGACTTAAGATGGTCAAGGTGAGAATCAGGTAGGCCACAGAGAAGGAAGGTTACAGTAGTCAAGGCAAGAGATTACAAGTGAGTGAATGAGGGTTTTGGTAGCGTCCGTGGTGTAAAAGGGGCATATCTTGGATATATTCCGAAGGTGGAAGTAGCAGGATTTTGAGAGGGACAGAATATGAGGTTTGATGGAGAGGGAGGAATCAAGGATGACCCCAAGACTTCGGACTTGAGGAACAGAAACAAGGGTAGTGTTATTAACAGAAATAGAGAGGGAGGAGGTGGGAGAGTCCTGGAATGGGGGAAATCGATAAGTTCAGTCTTGTAAATATTGAGTTTAAGGAAGCGTTGGGACATCCAAGATGAGATGGCCGAGAGACAGCAGAAGACACGAGACATAAGAGAAGGGGAGAGGTCAGGGGATGAAAGATAGATTTGGGTATCATCAGCATAGAGGTGGTACTGGAGGCCAAAGGAGCGGATGAGGTCACCAATGGAGGAGGTGTAGAGGGAGAAAAGCAGGGGGCCAAGAACGGAACCTTGAGGAACGCCAACAGGTAAGGGAAGAGGGGGGGATGTAGAGACTTGTGTAGAGACTGAGAAGGAGCGGTTGGTTAGGTAAGAGAAAAACCAGAAGAGGACAGTAATACAGAGGCCTATAGATTTGAGAGTTTGCAAAAGGAGTGCGTGGTCAACGGTATCGAAGGCATCAGAGAGGTCAAGAAGGATAAGAAGCAAGTAGTGTGCTTTGGATTTAGCAAGGAAGAGGTCATTAGTGACCTTAGTGAGGGCAGTTTCAGTGAAGTTGAGGGGGCTAAAACCCGATTGGAGAGAATGACTGGAATCAGCCATACCAACAGATGTGAGAGCAGCTAACACTTGGTAATGCCCACATTCCTTCAGTCATACAAATAGGAAAGGGGGTTGGGCTGTGTAGAGCAGGATCTCAACACTGCAGGACATTCCTATAGCGGTATCATAATAGCTTCATTAGATTATTATACAGCTTTATATCACAGGGGGTTCTAAAATGTATCATACATACCAGTGATTTCAATGAAAGTGCTGTGTGTAGCTCAGATTCAATGGACTATGACTGGGACTATACTGCAGGGGGTTCTACACCAGTAAACCGTAATCTTGAACTAATTTCCAGGACACATGTCTAAAATGCTAATACACTCAATTACAAAAAAGAAATGTTACTAAATAGCCTAATCCACTCAGCAAAAATTACACAGCTCTGTTTTTTTCTCTCATGTATTTTATCTGCGATTAGATGTGTAATCCCTCTAATACAGCTAGATCAGTGCTGTAGTGTGCTCATTCACCATCAAAGGGCAGCAGTCTGAGAATAAGTGACCTGTATTAACCCTTCTGTAAACTTCAGAATACTCCTATCACAGGGTTTCAACTAAACCCTTCCCACGTTTCTACACTCTGAAGGCAAATACTCATGAAGGCAAATACTCATGCAAATATTTTCCTTCTGTGCACTCACCACAGAGTAAAGTGAAATGAAAACAAAAATGTTATTCATGTGTAAAACTCTGTTATCACTGTCTACTGATACACCATACTGAATAAAATAGGACTGTCCCAGAAACTATTCTGGCATACTTCCCAACTCTGCCAATTTGGCCCTATGCCTGTGTATGTATGTATACTTTACTGTATATATGTAGCGCTACTTTTAACACTTTTAAATTTCCATTTAGTTTAGTAATTGTTTCCTGAGAAGCTCTCATACTTGCCAACCTTTGAAAAGTGAATTCCGGAAGGGGGCGAGGATTGGAGGGCGGGAGGCGGCCAATCGCATCATTTTGCCCCCTTCCCCTTGACAAAAATTTTACTTTGTTGCTGGGGGTGGGGACAAAGTGACTTGTCATTTTGACAAGTAAGTTGCAGTATGCGGGATGCTTGCCTGCACTCCCGGGAGTCCGGGAGACCTACCTGGAGTTCGGGAGTCTCCCGGACATTCCGGAAGAGTTGGCAAGTATGGAAGCTCTTCTAGCTCAGAAATATTCTTGGCTTTCACTTACATGCACTCTGTGTTTGAGCTCTCCTCCAGATTTTCAATACGTGCCAGTCTGGGCACTGCGAAGGCCATTCCCAAACCAGCATCTTTCATTCCTGTAATTTCTTGATTTTTAGGTATGTTTTGGATCATTGGGATCTATTTACTAATATTTGTTGATAAGGCTGATTATTTTACTACATATTTTTTTTTTTTTTAAAACTCTTTATTTAAAGAGGAAACAACAGGGAAAAATACAATCAACACGATTGACATAAAAATATTAGTATTCAAGATGTCTCCTCTATGTTTTATATTTTTATATCGGTTTGGAGGAGGGGGAAAGAGAAAGAAGGGGTGGGAGGTAGAAGGGCACAAGTATTGTTAACAATTTCACTAATAAGTAAATAAGTAACTAAGCAAACTTGGAACATTGCTAGGAAAAGCTAAGCCACACAATTACATTGACTACCAAAAAGAAAAATAGCATACAAACATTATACACCAGTAGTCGCCCTATCCAGCCTGGTGAGTCCGGAGGCGGCCCAAGAGCTATATTCCATCTGCAGAAGGGGGAGCCGCACTGGATAGGCAGCTACGACTTTCTAGTAAATACCACGGGGCCCACACCCTATCGAAATGATATGATTTATCATGAAGGTAACACGTTATACTCTCCATGCTTGCGACATGCCCTATGTAGGACCGTAACTCCTGCATAGAGGGAGCCCTAGGGTCTTTCCAGTGTTTTGCTATTAGGGATTTAGCAGCTGCCAAGATATGGGAGATAAGCTTGTTAGAGGGCGCGCTCTCATCAGGTATAGGGCGAGAGAGAAGCAATGACCAGGGGTCCTTGCTTATCTGTTGTTCTGACGCAGAGTTTATAAGTGTAAGAACCATGTTTCAGAAAGGAACTATGCGAGGGCAGGTCCACCATATATGTAACATCGTACCTCTATGGCCACATTCCCACCAGCAGCTCGGAGTGGCCGTAGGGAACATTCGAGACAGCTTATCAGGGGTATAGTACCACCTATAGTACACTTTATAGGCTGTTTCCTTAATTAGTGCAGATATCGATCTCTTGGCAATCCCCTCCTTGATCTCCTCCCAGCATGAGTCGTCTGGAGGAGGTCCCAGGTCACTTTCCCATTCCCGCTCATGTCGGCCTGGAGTATCGAAAGTGTAGTCTATGAGCCAATTATAGATCTGGGAGATCATCCCTTTAGTGATAGGGGAATGTAGACACATATACTCAAAGGAGGTCGGGGCCCGAAGAACATCCTGGGGGGGCATGGACATGGCGAAGTGTCGGACCTGGAAGTACTCAAAGAAAAGCGGACGAAACGGTTCAAAGCTATGATGGAGTTCTGACATAGAGGCCCAAATTTGATTGACTACCAGGTCAGAAACCACCCGTATTCCCGCCCTTATCCAATGTTTAAATTGCTGTGTAGAATTGCCAGGAGGAAAGTGTGGGTTGCCCCAGAGAGGAGTCAGAGGTGAGATAGGGGAGGACAATTTATATTTGACCCAACATGAATCCCAAAGGGATAAGCAGAATTTAAGAGAATGAAGAGAGGAGGCCGCTGGTGGTCTATCTATGTTAGTCAAGCCCCAGAGTGATGCCATAGAGAGGACCCCAACATAGTGGGCCTCCAGGTCTACCCACGCTATAGACTGGTAAGGGGCATAGGTTACAGACACCTGGGTCAGATGGGATGCCAAATAATAAAATTGAATGTCTGGAAAACCCCTGCCTCCCCGAGCCCTGGGCTTTTTAAGCACAGCTATTGAGATTCTAGGGAGCTTGGCACGCTTTACTACATATTTTTAAAATCACCAATCGCTGCACTTTGGCAATAAAATAGTTGCAAAACTGGCCTGGAGCGGTCAGTGTCAACTTACCACCTGGCCAGGATATGCACATGCGTGACCTGGCTAGCCGGTTAAGGATTTAAGGATTTATTGAGATATAGCTGAATCCATTCTTCCATCCACTAAGACTAAATCTAGACTATTAGACATATTTCCGGGTCTACCAGTTCCCATTGACTTCCATTTCTTAAATATGTTTCTCACAGTTGGAACTCAGTTTCTCCATGGCCCATATTTGATGAAAGGAAGCAAAACATCCAGAGAGATTAGAAGGGTCAAATAATTTATTCCACTCTGGAATTTCTCTTTACCTAATTTAATTTAAGGAATAACAAATCAGCCAAGTTTTAAAGCCTTAAAAAAGTATTAATGAATAACTTAGTACATATCCCACATTGACTGTTTTGTATATATATTTTTTTGTTTTGTTTTGTTTTTGTTAAATTGAGCAAATAAATCATTTTTGCGCATTAAAATGTGGCAAGACTTCTGCATACATCTCTATATTTACCGTATATACAATTTAGCAAGAAGGCAATTAATCTTCCAGGAAGCAAATTACTTTTTGAACAGTTTGCTATTTAAACAAAGCAAACGGGAACTAGAATTGTTTGTGTGAATAATCCTTCTTTATTTTTCAGGCTCGCAATATGGTAGATCAGTACACAGTAATCTTAGTACTAAATGAACATGATAAGAAATAAATGTATTTTCAGTGTTTAATAAAGGGTTAAGAGAAGCCATTTATTCTCAGACTGCTTACCATTGATGGTGAAAGAGCACACTACTGCACTTAATAGATGGATTACAAATCTAATTCCAGATAACTAGGTAAGAGTACATACACTGTATATATTTATATATATAAACTGTATATATGTATATATATATATATATATGTATATATTGTGTGTGTATGGGTGTGTGTGTGTGTCTATGGTAGGGAATTTCATGATTCCCTAGCACAGGGATCACCGTGAATTAATGAACTGTGATTGTACAGCACTGCATAATTTGTTGGTGCTATATGAATAAAGAGATAATAATAATAACAATAAAGCTGTTTAATAGACTCAGTCTAGAGGTGACGCATGACTCTATTTATCAAAGCCCAGTGACATGGAAGATGTTCTAGTTCTGCTTCTCGCAGCTGCAGAAAATCTTCTCTAATCCCAATTTGCTATTCAAATTTTGCAAGGGGAGCAGAGTGCAGTGGTGTTGTAAGCCTGAACTCCCAATTTTTTTTGATTAAAAAAATTATGTTAATTTTTTAAAAGAAAGAATAGAGAAAGAAAGAAAAAAATACATGTTTTGTTTATATTTAATTTATGAAAAAATACTTTATTTCAATAATTTTTCTGTTGCTGAGCCCCTGCCATTACCATAGCGATAAGAGGTCAGAGGTGGTACTTGTGTCTCCGGCCACAGTAAGTAGGCTTACCTATGATTTGTATGGAGAAGCCTTTACCAGAGAGACTTGGTAAAAGCTATCTCCAGCAATGCCCGAGGCTTTGCTTAATAGGTAGAAACCCTAAATCTGGTGAAAATGGGGGATTTCACTAGAAAAAGGACTTTTCTCCCATTGTTAAGTAAGCCACACTATTCATTATGATTGTTTTACTAACGGGCATTTCAAAATTCTGACTTGAGTAAGAGGGAGAAAAATGTTATGTGACAATGTAATGAATCTTGTAAAGTATGAACTGCAAAACAATGGACATGGCTTAATCACTTTATGGGTGTAGTCATTCTGATGCCTGGTGCACAGTACTAACTCCCCATCATTTTGGTACCTAGTATACAAAGCAGACACATGGTAGATAGAATGTAAAGTTGTCCCTACAATCAATTCTAGTGACTAGTATGTAATGCTGACCTCACTTTCATCGTGGCTAGTGTACAAATCAGAGCTCATTCTTGGTGGTTAGTAAAAAGAAGACTTTAGCTAAAACCCTGTTACTTGCTCTCTGCTACTTATCTGCTGTTTTATCACTGCAGAATGCAGGAAATTTGCTCTGTATACTGAATCATGTTCATTGTCATTGGTAATACTACATCAGAGAGCTGCTGGAGTTCCTGCAGGAGAAGCAACAGATCGCTATCAGCGATAATAGCAATAATAGCTGTTATTGAACAGTAACAACAACAGCATTACCAACAGTATTAGTAGAGAGTTTCTGTCACCAAAATGGAAAGTGGCATGAAGACTGGATTTCCCAGACCATTCAATGAGCATTGGCTTGTATGCATAAATCAACACATAAAAGTATAATGAGAATCTCTGATCAATAGCAGTGTACTCCTTGGATCACATTATGAAATACTCTGTATGTCACTGTTTTATGCAGCTAAGATTCCATAAACAATGGACCTGTATGGAATCTGCGTTGACTCTGAAAGGAAGGACCCAGTTTAGGTTTCTCCATCCTACCAGTAGTATTGAGTATAACTTTATACACATTTTTTTAAATCAGCTTTGATTTTAAACAGCGACTCACACCTTGTAGATAACTGAGAGTAATATAACCACCTTTTAATCCATATGACAACCTAATGATTTTAAAACTATGTATTGTGAAACCTGGCACATACAACATATGTAAATGCCAGTAAACAAGACACCAAGACACAATAGTACCAGCCATCTGGGTTGCCAGGCACATAGGTGGGTCTTACAACTGAGAAAAACCCATTAGTATGTTTGCTACTAGGAAAGCATAGGAACAAATACTTAGGAGTCTATTTATCAAATAGGGAAAAGCCGTAAATCCAGTGAAAATGGCATTCTGGCTCATGCATGCGCAGAGAGACATGGTACTCGCATGGCGAGCGATACGACTGACACCAGTCTTACCGCGGAAGCTGCCTTGGTGACATAGTAATGATAATTGTGGGGCAAATAATTTTCTATTACTTTACTAGGCAGCAAATTTTTTTTTAGCAGGCTCTTGGTAAATAGACCCCTTAACTTTCCCACCAGGTCCCCTACAGTCCTTTCACAGCACAGCACATCGAACGACAGTATAAACCTTTCTACAGTCAATGATGATTTCTGTTACATAATCATCTATAATCGTTACATAATACTGAATTTATGTCACTGATAACACATGTCACCTACCTGGTGGCCCTACAGGAGTCACACACCCAGCAATGCTCCTTCTTGTTGTAGCGGCTGCAGTTTTTGCACACAAAGAACTGGCAGTCTTTGCACTGGCGCTTACTGTTGAGCAGGAACTGGAATGGCTGCAGGCAGTGCATGCAGTGGGTGTTGTTCAAATGACTCTGATTGGACAGGAGCTCTCTTTTACTGCTCTCCTTTTCCAGCTTTTCCTTCAGATCCCTGCAAAATAGAAAATTAAGGACCTAGGAGTTTCAAATCCAGCTTGATAGTGCATATTTTAATTGGACAAACCATGCTGCGATGCAAGGGGTGCACATGCACTTTTTTTGCATGCAGGGAATATACACTAAGCTAGAACATGCCTCCCTCCCAACTCTAAATCTGAATGCACATTTCATCATCAGCATCAGCAGCAGCTATTTATATAGCGCCACTAATTCCGCAGCGCTGTACAGAGAACTCATTCACATCGGTCCCTGCCTTATTGGAGCTTACAATCTAAATACTCTAACATGGACGCACACAGACATAGAGACTAAGGGCAATTTAATAGCAGCCAATTAACCTACCAGTATATATTTTTGGGAGTGTGGGATGAAACCCGCGCAAACACGGGAGAACATACAAACTCCACACAGATAAGGCAATGGTTGGGAATTGGACCCCAGTGTTGTGAGGCAGAAGTGCTAACCACTAAGCCACCTGCAGCGCATCATGGCTTCCCAAAATGTAGTTGTAGTTACTTTTTTTTTAAATTCAGTGTTTTTATTTGAATTTTCCAAGGTACAAACATACCAAACATTAAAATAAAAAAAAATAAAAAATAATCGCATACATGTCATTATTAAATGTACAAGACATCTTTAAAGCAAAGCAACAATATATGTGTTATACTTATTTAGGATAGTACATCGTAAATGCTCATACATGGAAAAGTTGCAAATAAGGAATCACCATCTAGACTCAAACATTTATTATAAGATCTGCGGGGACCAGACACCTATGCACAGGGAGCATCTGCACTCGGTGACACAGGATAGAATGGAGACTCAAACCATCTGTACCATATACCCTCGAATTTCTGCAAGGCCTGTCTGCTAGTATAGACAAATCTCTCATGCCTTATAGTGGTGTTAGTTGTAGTTACTTTTAGCACGAAATGAGGCTCCTAGTCAACAGCCTTCGGCTGAACCAGGACAGGACATCTGTTAGACATGGTGGGATTGATTCATTAAGGAAAGTAAAGCAAAATAAAATTAGTAACTTTGAACTTTGGCAAAACCATGTTGCATTGTGAGGACAGATTTATAATTGGGGTAAAGCCTGTCCTAGATCAACATTTAATCATGGTTGCCAACTCTCCCGGAACATCCGGGAGACTCCCGGAATACTGGGAAATCTCCCGGACTCCCGGGAGAGTACTGTAAAATCCCGAATTTACCGTCAGAGTTCGTGGAGTCCTCTTTCCAAAATGTGCATGCGCCGTTGACATCATCGGCGTGATGACGCGGCGCGCCTAATATCCCAGAAGACCCCGTCCATTGCGGAGCACGGAGTTCCAACGCCTAAGCAGCTGAACTGGTAATGTTATTTACTTTAACTGTTAAAGTTTAAAAGTAAATGACATAATAACAGAAATTTTATTTGGGGCATAATGCATAATTCAGCTTTCACTGCACAATAATGTATAATCCCCATGTCATGAGTTGTTAAATTTCTTTTACACACCACAACCTGGTACAATAGTTAAATTAACAATTGTACCAGGTTGTGGTGTGTAAAAGAAATATAAGAAAGCATGACATGGGGATTATACATTAGGGTGAATTGAAAGCTGAATTATGTAGACATTCTGTCCCAAATGCAATTTCAGTTATAATGTCATTTACTTTTAAACTTTAAGGGCTAGATTTACTAAGCTGCGGGTTTGAAAAAGTGGGGATGTTGCCTATAGCAACCAATCAGATTCTAGCTTTCATTTATTTAGTACTTTCTACAAAATGACAGCTAGAATCTGATTGGTTGCTATAGGCAACATCCCCACTTTTTCAAACCCGCAGCTTAGTAAATCTAGCCCTAACAGTTAAAGTAAATAACATTACCAGTTCAGCTGCTTAGGCGTTGGAGCTCCGTGCTCCACAATGGCCGGGGTTTTCTGGGATATTAGGTGCGTAGCGTCATCACACCGATTACATCACCGGCGCATGCGCAGTTTGGAAAGAGGACTCCTCCGCGAACTTCGCTGGTAAATTCGTGATTTTACAGTACTCTCCCGGGAGTTCGGGAGATTTCCCAGTATTCTGGGAGTCTCCCGGATGTTCCGGGAGAGTTGTCAACCATGGTTGAGCTGGGGCACGCCCAGTGGGCGGACCAGGGCACGCCACAATGGTTTTTAATTTCTCCCTGAAATGAATTTTCAAAAGTTGGCAAGTATGCATTTAATGTCAGTGTAAAAATTAAGCTATCAAGTATTTGCATCTTACATGAAAAAACAGCCAGTATTTTTCTCATGTGCAAAATAATAAAGTCATTTGCACCCCTTGCATTGTAACATGGTTTTGCCAAGGTTCAAAGTTACTATTATTTTTACTTTTATTTCTTTACTTTCCTTAATAAATCAGGCCCGATATTTTCTCAGTCAAACACACATCCCTTGATTTCCCTTCTGTTGTCAAATGCCTACAAAACCTTATACCGTATTCATCTCTTTTCACCAATCCTGAAAATCCAGTTTCATCTGAATCCTAGGAGGATAATCACTGAAATAATGATTTCCTGTGATAAATAGCAGGACTGTAGTAAGAAAAGCACAAATATAAGAGGCCTATTAAACTAGTATACTTACAAAGACGTGATTATTCTGGGTTTGTCTATTTCCACCTATTGTTTCTACTGTTGTTTCTACTAATGTTCTAAAATCAGTCATTTGCTTTTAGATTACAGCGGAACCAACCTGAAAAAAATATTTTGTGCAGTACTTACGTTATAGATCAACATCTTTCATTGTGACTCACTGCCATGTGTGTGACACATACATTTTACTGATTACAGTAAGTTAAGCTCAAATCAATGAGCCTTATCAGTAAGATGAAATCCCAGGCAAATCTTAGGAATAGCATTCCACAACTTTCATAAAGGCGTTTTCCTATGTCACCCCTCTTGGCAGGGCAAGCACACAGCACCGGCCCATAAGTAGCAGCCCATCCTTAAAGGGTGGTTTTTTGGTACAATATATATTTATCTATATAAAAAGAGGCTATTTTAATGTTGCTTAATCCATATATATATATCATACTTGCCAACTCTCCCGGAATGTCCGGGAGACTCCCGCATTTTGCGAGAGTCTCCCGGACTCCCGGGCGAGTGTGGCAATCTCCCGAATTCTGCCCACTTCACTAGGAAGTGCCCACTTCCTAGTGAAGTGGGCAGAATTAGATCCCAAACGCCGCGATTCCCGATGAATCGCGGCGTTTAGCCCCGCCCCCCGCTGTCAAATGACGCAATTTGCGTCATGACGTCACAGGGGGCGGGGCCTAAATGACGCGATTTTGGCCGCCCCGCCCCCTCACGCCCCCCTCCACTGGCTGGCTCCCGGAAGAGAGCTGAAGAAAGTAGGTAAGTATGATATATATATATATATATATATATATATATATATATATACCCAGAGCTGGATTAAGGCTCTGGGGGGCCTGGGCACTTTAGACAGGGTAACTCCCTATGATGTAGCATGGTTATCATTTTAGACAAATACACAGGCAATACTGTGTGCACTACTGTTAGGTGCACGCAGTTCTGCCTTCACAAGCAGTACACGGTGAAGCAGGACATACCCCCCAACTCCTAAGCGAAACAGTCACCCAAATTCGGTACTGTCTCACCAGATTCAGGACAGTTGGCAGACTGTCCTGCTCTCTCCTACCTGTCTTGTCACTGTCACCACTTGTGGCTGCTGGTTACTTTAGCTCATTTGCTGGTTGTCTGGATCCTGGAATGTTGGAGGTCCTATTTGAAAAAGAAATGGGTACATGAAATTTAGAAAACTCCAACCAGTCCCGATGTTAAATCAATAGCACCCATGTTTTATAATTAGGCCTCCCTCCAGCCACAACATTAAAATAATATTCACATTTGCTAAATAGATCTATTTCTCTCCAACCAACCCTGACATTAGATAGCAAACACATTTAATATATAAACCTATTTCCCTCCCTCCAAACAGCCCCAACAATAATTTAAATAGCATTTACATTTAACAAATAATACCATTTCCCACAACAATCACAGGCATTAAAAAAATATAATCACATTTAATAAATAGACCTCATTTCCACAACCAGTCCACAATTAATAAATAGCTCCCAAACCACCCCAGCATTAAAGGTCTAATTACCCCATTATAAATTCATAGGCCCCACTATTAAGTGAAACTGCCCCACCATCACCCCACAAATAAAATAGCACCCAATAATTACCCCCCACCTGCACTCCACAATTAAATTAATAGCCTACCTCCCACATTATATTAAGATCCCCCCCCCCTCCCTTCCACACTACATTCATTTACTGGCCCCCCACACACTATATTCATTTACTGCCCCACACACACTACATTCACTTACTGGCCCCTCACTCACACGCCCACACAATATACTGGCCCCATATTCATATATATATACACAACATGCTGACACACACACACACACACACACACACACAAGATGGTGCTGACACACACACACACACACACACACACACACACACACAAGATGCTGCTGACACTGACACACTAACATACATACATACAAGATGCTGCTGAATAAAAGATGCTGCTGACACACATACATACATACATACATACATACAAGATGCTGCTGACACACACACACACACACATACATACATACATACATACATACAAGATGCTGCTCACACACACACATACATACATACATACATACATACAAGATGCTGCTGACACACATACACACAGCCCCGCACTTACCTTGTTCTATCCACGCCATGCGCTCTGCACTGCAGTCTTCTGACATGGGACGGCACCTATCACGTCCCATGTCTGGCAGCAGGCCAATGAGAAGGTCCCAGCGAAGCGGCCAGCCACCGAGTAAGTGAAATTAGGGCCGGCCCAAAATAGTGTTTTTGGGTCCGGCCCGGGGGACATCTGCCCCCCTGCCCCCCGCCCCAGCCTCTTGGGACACATCTGGCATGGTAATAATGTTCTTACACACTGATTGGTGTTACTATACTAAAGGATAGTTGTGCTAGGTGAGTACAAACTTTTTTATGGCCAGAGATACACGGACTGCTTTGTCAAAGGCTGAAAGGCCTTATTGCTGGTTATCAGGCTTTTTTCACTTTGCCCGATATATATAAAGTAGGTCCCCACCAATAATAACCACATTATTCCCTGGGAAAACCATGCTTTTGCATTGGACAGCCTATTTATTATTTTAAGATTTATTGTTATATAACATTTTTTTTTAGCGCAGACCTATATGAAATGAATGGGGATATTACTGCCCTCCCCCAAATATATTATTCTGTCATTTTTTATCTACTGTAAAAATTTATTTTGTAATGGAAGCAGAAGTGGAAGCTTTTCTGGCAGCCGTTCGGTGTTGGCACTGTTTTCTAGCCCGCAGTCAGATTAATCACTGTGCTCTACCTGCACATACCTAGAGCTGTTTGTTTTTGGGGTTTGAGCAAGGTGGAGCAGGCACTCTGTTTGGCTAGTAGGATGAGTTCTGAGGTAAGGGAATACTTAGGTATTTACTTTCTATCCCTCAATTTTTCACATATTTCATACTCATTGATACCAACCTGTTATTTCTACCATTGTCTACAGACATATTCATTTGCTGCATATTCTATTACATGAATATTTTGTGATATGTAATCACTACAAGGTTCCCAAGTTATCAATTTTAACCCGAGCACATATGAAATACACAAGCTATTTATTTGTACAGGAAGTAATTCAGATATAATTGTCCCGAAACCGCCAGGGCTGAAGTTAGACAAAATGGGTCATAGGAAGGAGCCCTCAAAAAAGTACACGTTGTTCTGTTAGCTCAAGGCCAATTTACTTATGTATGAAATCAACCGCTGGAAATCTATAACTCAAGATGATTTTCTTCTTAGACAAGTGTCTGTTTTCTTGGAAACTAAACATCAAAATCTTAAGGTTTCTAGTGATGTTTTCATGTATCTGGACTAAATGGATTAATTGAAAAATACATCATATAACTGTTTTACTGCATTTTCCAACATCATGTATAGTAAAAATGAGAATATGATATTATCTGTACCGTAATGGGCAGCAGAGTCGAATATGCCATTGGTAATGCCCTGGTCAAGCAAGATCTATCATGCGAATGATAATAGTCAAGTTTTAATATGTCACTGGCAAAAACCTAACATTTAAATGATAAACAAAACAATGAACCCCTCCCTGGAGCTTGGTCCTTGGACAAATACCTTCTTTGCCTCAAACACCGCCTTTACTTTTATGAACCTTGTACCAGAGCAAATTCCAATACATCACATATATTTTATATGTATCCTGTTAGAAATGTTTGACTATTTTGTTAATTATGATGAAATTAGAAAGGAGGGGCGCTTCTATGGTGCATTATCTCTTATACACTTTTTTCATATAAAAACAGCGAGATGCGCGTACCAGAGATAGATAAAACCACAGCATATAAAAACACTGATTAGTACACTCCTACGATATCCATAGCCGGAGTGTACTTCACATACAATCTAGAGTTCGCACATGGCGAACTCTAGGTATAACTAATATTACTTTTAATACACCAAACAGCAACTCTTGAGATGCCATAAAAGAACCAGTTTATACAGGTCCAGGGACAGGAGCCTGAGGAAGGACACCTGGACAGATGACCAGAGGAATCAGTCAATGGGGCTTCGAGTTCTTGGGAGGTCATGACCCATCGACCAATGAATGCGGACCTTAATACTGTATCTGTGTATCTTTGTGATGTCACTGCTTTTTATGACTGTACAGTGTATAAATTGTTCATCTCTGGCTTTGTAAACCAGAGCGTTCTTATAGAAGCTTGTTGTTGGTGGCAACCACGCAGACATATGCATGCAATACTTTGCCCTGTATTCTTTTTTGCGCATAAAACTCTTGTGCTTTGGAACCACAGAGATTGCATCGGAAAATATTTTATTTCATACGATACAATGGACAAATCAGTACAATATCTGCTAAACTAGACTTCAACAGTGTGATTTTAGACTTGCTAATAATATCACATTTTAGTAAATTCACCTTAGTCATAACCAGCACTGCTTAAGTATACTGTTTAAGCACCAATTACTCCCACAAAACAATAATGATTTTATGACTAGTAGGGCTGCTGGTGCCAGTAATTTCTTCTGCCAATGTGATCCTGGAGCAAGAATATTATTATGTATAATGCTGTATGTGCTTCATGGATTACTCACTCAAGCCTTTCTTCCTCCTTCTTGCGCAGACTGATGTCTCTCTGGACAACCTCCCATACATGCTTGGCCTCATCATCACTAAGTTTGGATAAGTCCAGCTTCCTCCCCATGCTAGTCCTCTAAGTGTGCAGAGAGGCTCTAAAATGTACGGCCAGGATCCCTGCAGCAGGAACAAGAGAGGAAATATGTAACTGAAAAACACATGCCTGTCTATCACATGGAACATTGTACAAGATAGTTACAGATAACTGAAATCTTGACCTAGATGGCTTATATAATGTCACATGATTTATTTATTTTTTTAACTGGAGAGAAGAAACTATAAAATGACTATAGAAAAAAAGCAAAAACAGGAAATGAAATGTCACTGCATATAATTGATAAAGTATGCTGAATAATACAATGTTATCAGAGTATATAATTGGTTATTATTGACTAAAATGGTGGAGGGTGGTGTGACCACATTATAGTAAAGAAGTTAAAAAACATAGATAAACTTTCTTTCAAAATGTTTTATTGAATTTCTCACTTTAGCTGCACTCTGTAAGGAGCTGATATTCTTTTTTCTCATAACAAGCGTGAGACACTTCACAGAGAAGTTCTGTGTCTGGGCAGTCAGCTGATGGTCATACCACTGGGAGCTGATGTCTGATGATAGCATTTGTCCCTAACATCCCTCCTTCAGTCAATAGTCTTATTGTCAGTTTAAATGATGTGTATTAAACGCAATATGCTTTTCCTGTACTGTCCATGTCACACAGACCTCGGGGCCACATGCTTTAAAATGTGGTTCCATTGCCCTTGTCTTAAACTTGTGTGCTGCCTGAGGATTCTGCTATGGATGAAAAACAGCTTTATACAAGGAATGAACTATGGAAATGTTTCTTATTGCACTATTCTATTCTATAGGGATATTTTTAGCAAAAGGATAAATGTTCAAGTGTGGCTATGTAACTATTCAATGGTTTTATTGGTGCAGTTATTTTAATTAATGCATTAAATAATTACCAAAAAATATACAATGTTATCAAACTGGGTACATACACATTATAAGGCTGAATCTGATACATATGCATCCAAACATTAAGTTCTTAATCATAGCATACTTACACCCATATGCTGAGGGGTACGCATTGCAAGTTGCATACACACCAGGGTCACGTCAGAAAAACTTATACACAGTGGTCAAAGTGAAAAATGTACAATGAAAGCATTAAGAGAAGTGGCAGCCCACTTCGACCACTGCATACACCCACATACAACCACATACAACCAGGCCATAAGCACAAGTGAAGTTTATTAACATTTGTTTCACAGAGAAAAATGTATTCACTATTATGTTTGATTTAAATAATAAAAAAAAAACCTCTATAATACTGCACATATAATATTCCTTCTTGCGTATGAATAAAAGTAGCAGAAAACTATTTTTAAAATAAGTACTCATATAATATTTGCACAATCAATGAAGAAAGCATCTATCAGCTTTAGAGGTGAATTCGCAATCATCCAATCAGAAGCAGCTAGTGCTGTCAACCGTCGTCGTCATCAACATTTGCAACAGCCCTTATGCACTGTGCGGGTCTGCATCTGTTGCAGTTTTATGACCACACACTTACTGTTGTCGGCCTATGTTAGACCATCTCTTCGCTCCATCCTCCCTTCTCTCCAGTTGCAAGTGGCACATGCGAGTAAATCTGCATACGTGCATATGTGAGCAACTTATTTTGTGGGCATGTGCATTACAAATTTGCAAATTATATGCTATGTAAATGGGCATAAATCCAACTTACCATCAGGCCTTATGTTTTAACATCCGTACAAGAGTAGACCAAAAATAGGACATTATATTTACATAGAAGATAACGAAACAGACAGAATCAATATGATGTGGAGGGACTTTAAATCCATCCTCCTTTAAGGAACAACTTCACCCGGAGTTAAAGTTACTCCTCAACTAGCAGTGGGTGTCTGGCACATACACCATCAATATCATCTTCCAACACCTGAACAATGAAGGAGGCAGGAAAATTTAGAATTTCAACAACTCAGTGCTGTCTAGAGAGCTGTTTGGATGGCTGGGCTTCTATCCAATCAAATCTTTTAACAACAGATGTGTCAGAAAGCTGAAATTCAAAATTCACTGCTGCCTAAGGCATGAGAATTAACCAGTGATTTTGTATGCTGTATATATTGTATGCTTTGCGTGGGTTCCTTTAAGTATTGAAGAATATGAATTTAAGAGTGAATATTGATTCCCTGTAAAACAAATGGCATTAATAATATCTTGATATCAATGAGCAAAATGAGATGGCCAAATTCTCAATTGGTATGATTGTGCATGGTTGGGGAATACATAAATTTGGCAGATATCTCCATGGTTATGCATTGGATAGATTTGCGGGGAAAAATCATGTGCTCTTATCTGGCATGGACAAAAGAGCACAGCACTAAGGAGATCCCCATTTTTATTCATACTAATATTTAGGGGTCTAGTTATCATCAAGCAGCGAAAGGAGAAGTTTCCTATTGGTGCTTATCACAGCGATAGAAAACTTCCGATCACAGCAATTTACCATTACAATTTCGCTGGGGCAGCCAAGCGATGTTCAGCTCACTGTTGATACCAGAGAGGACTCTTACCACTTCCCCAGCCAGCCTGTTTTCATATGGGCATGCATGACCTGGCATTGTCAGATCACAAATGCACAGTGGAACTGGAAGCCAGGACTATTACCCAAACAATATCTCAGGATGGCCATAACAGCAGAAAATCATTTAAAGAATAATGTATTGAATAAAGTGTTTTTTCAATGTTTGAAAGGAAAGTTTCTAAATATTTATATATTTTTTTAAATAAATATTTTCCTTTTTTTTTTTAAACTATAAGCCAAAATCTGAGCTTCCAGATCCACTGTGCATGAGCGAGCTGGCTAGCTGGCTTTCAATTGTGCATATCTACAGAGACTGGCCTGGCATAGTGGTAAGTTAACCCTTACCACTCCATGCCAGTATCGCTGTAGCAATTTGATAACTTGGTGCTATGCATGTCTGTCTTTCACGGGTTTCTGAATTGTCTTCACTATGGTGAACTTGTTATGGCTCGCACATGTCGGGGTTATTATACAGGTGCACCTTTATAGTGAACACTTCATCTGCCAGCTAGACTCACCTCCATGAAGAGGAGTATGTTAACCAGTTCACTGCTGGAAAGAGTATACGGGAGCTTGTAGTGTGGAAACTATGTATACTATTTTAACCTAACAGTCCCTTCACATATTCATAATAACATATAGTTTTTTGGTGGAGAAACCAGTTAAGGAGAAAACTGTGCACAGGGCTGAGTACATTGCGAGTGTTACATCGCATTAAAATAACAATAGCTTACTTGACATAATGAATGCTATGCATACGTCCTATTAGTTCCTTCCTGCTATGCGTCTTCCTTAAGGCTTTCTGTTACACACACTGTTTGCATATGCTCCTTTTCCAGTTTGTCTTACAAGATAACTAAATGGTGGCTAATTGCCTAGCTAAATGTTTTTTCCAGCACCCAGGTCATCACATTGCAGTAAGAGTAGGGGCAGATCCTGAACATATCTTGTTATGGCAGAACACATTGATATCATTGCTGCCACCTGTCAGTTAATTTAGTGAGTCAGTAAAAAAAAAGGAAATTTATTAGTTATTTGCTGTCATTATACTATCATTATATCCGTGAATAACCTAACCAGTAGGAATATTACTATTATGTGTTTGCATTGTCATTACAGGTTAAAGTAAACTAGAAATATCCTTATTGATGTACAGTAGTATATTAAATTAATGCTGTACATCTTCTTTATAAAGTACTGTGGGGCTGATGCAGAGTTCGCTACAATTACTCCCCAAATCGTTCTCTAAAAAATCTGCAAAGCTGCAATATACATATAGGTGTGTACCAGTAGCATATGGGAGAAGAACAAACTAAAGGGTGCTAGTGACCAAATGACAATAATCTGGACTGCAGCTCTAACCAATAGGTGATCTGTACCAGTAGCAAATGGCCTGGTTCAGGGCAGGCATACATCACAGACACTTATGCCCAAGTTTATAACCATTTGTTTTGTTTGTAAAATATGTATTCGCTATCAGACTACAATAAAAGTCTCTTTAACCCAGGACAAAAAATTTCGCCTCACATATGTGCAAAAAAAAAGTTAAACATGCACAGAGAAGCATAATATATGCATGTGTAACACCCCTTCTGTATTATGCATTGTGAGGGTGTATATATATCTTGAATGATGTAGATGCTTCTCACCTCGGTACTTGGTTTTCAGTGCCTCCACCCGAATCGCTGCTTTCTCTTCTGGGGGTGTTCTAAAGATACACCAGGAGGAGATTCGGGAAAACCCCTGCCCAGTATTAACACTCTGTGACAAACTGTGTGCTGCAAAAGCCATCCAGGCACATTGAAATGAAAACCCTAAATGCAGCTTTGTGATTTTATAGAAAAATATACTTTGGTATAATTTGAAATAATAGTACGAACAATACAATACAGTAATAAGACAGTGTGGATGAAAGTGGAGCACCACTTTTTACTATGAACACCAAGTTAAGACAATAACTCGCAATAAATCAATAACATTAACAGCATACAATATAAACATTAATTGTCACAGCCTTATACACTGGAAAAATATATCAGATACCTTACTTGCTCCTGATACTAGGAATATCTCATGGGGTTAATGTATATATTTTTCCTTATAGCTCTACAATGTACTGCCAAACACATACTTACCAACTTTCTTCAGCTCTCCTCCGGGAGCCTGCCAGTGGAGGTGGGCGTGAGGGGGCGGGGCACCAAAAATCGCGTCATTTTGGCCTGGTGAATCGTGGCGTTTGGGACCTAATTCTGCCCACTTCACTAGGAAGTGGGGCACTTCCTAGTGAAGTGGGCAGAAATCGGGAGATTGCCACACTCACCCGGGAGTCCGGGAGACACTCGCAAAATGCGGGAGTCTCCCGGACATTCCGGGAGAGTTGGCAAGTATGCAAAGATACACATCAGCAGTATTCAAACATGCCACACAAATGGAGCAGTGCACTGCAAGTTGGGGCCCTTCTGTATGAATGCAGCATGGCATGGAAGCAGCATATGTCCACCTTGCAGCTTTTAGAGGTCTTTAAATCACTTGTAGTAAGGTACAGCAGTGACAGTATGCAAACCCTCCTGTAGCACATTTACCTGCCCACCCATCTATCCCTAACTCTTCAGCCCTTGTGGCCAGATATAGTCCAAACTCCACATGAATAATAAACAGATAGGTAAAAATAACCAGTAACTTATCTGCACCAGTGTGTGTCACAGGTCTGAACTTGATTATCTCCAAAATGGCTGACTTGTAAAATGTCCTTCTTCAGAGGTGCATGCAAACCTCCTCCTACAGCTTCAAACTGTGACTTCCAGCAGGTTGTGTTCAGGACTGCACTGATCTCTGATATCTCTGCAGACTGTCTGTTCTCTCTGCTCAGACCACCAATCCAGTGCCCTTCTGCCTAGGGTCACCTATCTGGACTGGTCACACAGCTCAGTCTCTCCCAGGATGCTCCTCTCTCTCTCTCTCTCTCTCTCTCTCAGTCTTATTAGGCTCCGCCCCTTTTCACAAACGCCTTGTGGGAAATGTAGTTTCTCTTCCTGGACTGGAAAATAGCTATATCCATCTCTTTTCTTACTGATGCAAATGTGATTAGTAGCCCCTGGGTGCTCAAGTTCAACTGCAGCATCCCCAGGGGTTACACATGTGTAACAAAGTATGCACCTATCAGCATCAATAGAGCATTCTCAAACAGCCAATCACAAGCTGTTAGCTATTGCAGGCAGAAGCCATCATCATCATCCACTATTGTCACCAATCCTTGACCACCGTCAAATAATGTGGCATGGACAGGCGTGTATGCATCAATGTCCTGATCTGCATCTGTTCCCTATTGCACAAAAACTGAACTAGGGACTATATTAGAACATCCCTACCTTACAGTTTCCCACCTCTTCAGGCACGAGTGGGCGTAAGCGCCAAAATGACGTAAATCTGTTATACGCACATATGCATATGGCCACTTTTCTGGGCATGTGCAGAGTGATTTTACGCAAGATACACTACACAATTCTCACAGTGGATACCCACGCCCCCCTAATTGTATTAAAGGTCAGTATGCTGCCATTGGGACATATATTGTGGGGGAGTAGTCTCACTACGCAAATTGGCATAGCACTCACTCTGCATCAGCCCTGTGTCTATACGTTATATTTCAATCAATTTATATCAATTTATATTATATTTCCAGGGGGAGTGGCCATGTCACAATGGGGGCGTGACCACATCACAACGATAGCTTGGCCACGTGGCTAGTGCTGTAAAGAGTAGGCTACCCATTAGATACCTCCCTTCCTCAACATTCCCACCGACGGGACAAACGTGTCATTGGAACAGAGCCCTAAAATCTGGATAGTTGGGAGGTATGATAAAATGAAGCCTATAGTATCATAGAAAAGACAATAACTATGAATACATGCCTTAGAATCGCAACTTTGAACCTGGTATTCTACAAATATCAGAGAATTAAATAGAATTGTCATAAAATGTATTTAAAATTCCTCTATATCTATAAGTTTATTAATCAGTTTTGTTATAACGACAAAATCAGATAAATCATGTGGTTTATCAGATATCTTTTAAAGCAGGCATCACATAAGGATCTAGTCAAAAATCAGCTTCCGTGACTTATTGCATATAACTTATAACTTTAAAACAGGTACTACAAATATGCTTCTGGTTTTGCTAAAATGCTGACACTTATGAGAGCGCTGTCAAACTTCTAAGGCATCGGGGTCATGTATTTTTGATGTATGGTGCAAGGCCAAATACACAAAATTGTTAATACTGGATTCAATCTGATTGGATTGGACACTTTTAGAGCACAATCTCCATTGCCAACTATAAATCTTCCGTGGAGGCTCTTCCACAACTTATGTGGGGCTGACAAGAGGGAGGCTGCTGTCGCACTCAAGCACGGTATACCAGGTAAGAGAAAGGGTCTCAGTGAGGAACGCTATCAGACTTTTACTTGGGAGGGGGAGTGATGGGTGTCTTCCTAATGGGGGATAAACAATGTGAGGGAAAAAACAATGGCGTTGTGAAAATGGCCAACTGTATGTATAAATGTGGTTTCTGGGTTTATGCTTAAAAAAGCTGGAAGTCTTAAAAAGACAAAAACATGCATTGTAAATAGAATGTTGCCGCAATAATGTGCCAATATTACAGAATGTCGTGAACATAGAGAACTTACAGTTACTTACAAGTGTTAACCCATCACATAATTGTGAGGGGCTGTTTGTGGGAAAGAAATAGGTTTATTTTTTAAATGTGTATGCCAGCGGTTCCCAAAGTGTGCGTCGCGGCTCCCAGGGGTGCCACGGCGCTGTCACAGGGGTGCCACGGCCAGCCAGAGGATATAAACAAAAAAAAAGAAAAAAACTTACCAATCCGCGCGGCATCGGGACCCAGCATCCTCCTCTCTCCTGCAGCGCGCCCGACAATCAGTGACAAGCTGCGGGAGAGAGGAGGATGCTGGGTCCCCGCGCCGCGCGGATTGGTATGTTTTTTACTTTGTTGTTTATTTCCTCTGGCTGGCCGCGGCGGAGGGGGGGCAGAGTGGTGGCAGAGTGAGAGAGGGGCAGAGAGTAGCAGAGTGAGAGGGGGCAGAGTGGTGGCAGGGTGAGAGAGGGTGGCAGAGTGAGAGAGGGTGGCAGAGAGAGGGGCAGAGAAAAAGGGGCAGAGAGAGTGGCAGAGAGAGTGGCAGAGAGAGTGGCAGAGTGAGAGGGCCAGAAAGAGTGGCAAAGTGAGAGAGGGGGCAGAGTGAGAGGAGGCAGCGTGAGAGAGGGCAGAGGGGCAGCGTGAGAGAGGGCAGAGTGAGAGGAGGCAGCGTGAGAGAGGGCAGAGATAGAGGAGGCAGTGTGTGAGAGGGCAGCGTGAGAGAGGGCAGAGTGAGAGGAGGCAGCGTGAGAGAGGGCAGAGTTAGAGGAGGCAGAGTGAAAGAGGGCAGAGTTAGAGGAGGCAGAGTGAGAGGGCAGAGGGGCAGCATTAGAGAGGGCAGACGGGGCAGCGTGAGAGGGGGCAGAGGGGCAGCGTGAGAGAGGACAGAGGGGGCAGCGTGACTGGATGCAGAGGGGGGCAGAGTGTGTGGAGATGAAGAAGGTCACAGTGTGAGGTGTCAATTATTCTTTGACAGAAATATAATTGAAAAAAATATATAAAAATATTATTTGGGGGGGGGGGGGGGGTGCAAACCAATATCTTGCCTAGGGCCCCATGAGGTCTAAAGCCGGCTCTGGGTAAAGAGAGACTGCGGGCTGGAATCGTGTGTAACCTCATACACCCAAAGACCTGGAAGGTGAGAATGTGTTTGTGTCACAGATCCAAAAAACAAATGTAGCTTCCCGAGAGAAAAAATTAAGCACATATACATGGAGAATAGATGAAAGAGTTTGACATAAGATTAAGAGTTGAATTAAAATTGCTAAATTATACGTAAAATCAAAAAAATGACAAAGACAAAAATTAAATGGAATTTAGCAGGAAAATATATCATTTCAAAACATGTAATGGAAGAATAAAGTGTAAAGTGGATTAGGTAAAGTGTAATTGTAGGTACAGACCCAGTTTTGAAAGACTTGTCACAGAAAGATTTTAGGGTCTATTTATCAAAGAGCGATAAGCCCTAAATCCTGGAACAATGTGAGTGTCTCCCTTTCTACCAAAGCACCCAGCTGGTGATGACTATCGCCAACCATTGCTGGGAGCCTCCTGCGATGCTTGGCCATGTAAAGCAAGTACTGCCACTGACCTCCGATTGCTAACGCCATCTCAGGAAGCTGTTATACAGGATTCCCACAGGAAAAAAACTTTATTAGTAAAAATTATTTTTAAGAAAATATATATATATTTTTTTTTAATCTATTTATTACGTTTTTGTTTTCGAATCTGGAACTGGAAACCCAAGTACGAACTACCAGTTCCTGCAAATGTGAGACGAAATCTCAAATCGCACATGCACAGAAGCACCCTCCACTATCCTGCCGACCAGTAAGACTCCTCTCAGCGCTGCCTACCAGTGTTCACAGTGACATTTTTTGGTTTAATTGTCTGATAAAAGATTTTCTGTTATTGGAGGGGCCTTGGTAAATAGACCCCTTTGTCTCTGTAGTTCCCTGTTTTTTATTACACATTCTCTTGCTGTACATCATTATCAGTGTATCTCTTGGTCTATATACTGTACAACACTGTAGAGGCTGTGATAAATATGTTTGAGAGATACATGATCAACATTTATAGGGTTAAGGATAGGATTAGGGTTAGTGATATTAGGGTCGACCTAACAATACTGTCTACATTTCAATTGTCAACCTAATAATACTGTTGACCGTGTGAATTGACGACCTAACAATACTGTCAATGTGATTACTGTCGACTTTCCAAACCTGTCTATATTATGGTGTCCACCATATAAATGTTGATTATGCAACTATCATGTTTATATATACTTTGCAGCATACACTTCTTGAATACTGCTGACAAAGAATGTGGGCAGCTTAATGAGCAATACGGCCTGGGAATATTCCTCCTTGATTTCCAAGATATGTATGCGGATACCTAAAAGTTATTTGCTAATCAGCACCTGAATATTAATACACCTGTATTCAATTCAATGTGTTATTATCCCAACACACTCAGGGGCGGCGAGAGGGGTGGTGGGGTGGGTACAAGTTACATGGGCCTGGCCTGCCTGGGGGGCCTGGGCCCCAAACAGTCTTGCAATCATTTTTTTTTAAAGTGATTTAAAAAATAAATTAAAAAATCCCCAGCTGGTGGCGCGCACGCGCACACACAATTTTTTTAGTGGGGGGGGGGGGGGGGGGGATACTAAGGGGGAGAAAGTGAGCTGACAGCTGTCAGCAGCTCCTAGTCCCTGGACAGTGTGTGACATCCCACACTGTCCCAGCAGCCTGCAGAACAAAGAGGAGGAGCTTTAGCTCTGCGTGTACACTGAGCTCCAGTTCAGCTAAGGTAAGTGGGCTGGAGGGGGGGTGGTGATTTGTTTGGGGGGGTATGATGTGTCGACGGGGGGGTATGATGTGTCTAGGGGGGTATGATGTGTCTAGGGGGGTATGATGTGTCTGGGGGGCGTATGATGGATCTGGGGGAGGGATATTATATGTTGGGTGGGTAGATATGTCTAGGGGGGTATGATGTGTCTGGGGTGCATATGATGTTTCTGGGGGAGGGATATGATGTGTCTTTGGGGGTATGGCGTGTCGGGGGGGTATGATGTGCCGGGGGGTTGCAATGTGGTTGTGGGGGTGGTGTGATGTAGCTGTGGGGGTGGCGTGATGTGACTGTGGGGGTGGCGTGATGTGTCCATTGGGGTAGTGTGTTAAATGTTAGGTACCATTATAATGTACATATACTGCATAATATACTGCATAATGTACGTATATACTGCATGCTAAAAATTAAGAGGCGCTCAAAAATCCTTATAGATAAATATAGACACATTCAGTAATATATATATATATATACATACATATATATATATATATATATATATATATATATATGTATATATATATATATATATATATATATATATATATATTACTGAATGTATGTACATCATATATATATATATATATATATATATACAAGTTAACCCGTGCATGATACTCATGCATTCTAGTCAAATCAAGCTACTTAAGGTGTTAAAAAGGTTCTTGTCATGCATTTGGGCCATAGCCCAGGCCTCAACCACCAACCACTCCCCACTGTCACCCCCGGCAAGCACCAACCACTCCCAACTGTCACTTCTCCTTCAAGAAATATATATATATTTTTTTAAAATCTTTATAAACACTTTTAACAATTAACAAATTAAATTAACAAATTAAAAACATCTTAGTATACCAAATTTCAGCCCTTTCTGAATTTTTTTTCCCACACACACTAAGAATTTAGTAGGTCAGTGTATAACTCCGCCCAGCAGGTGGCGCTGCAGCTTGGTTTTATTTTTTACACACACACACAGACAGACTAACACACGCCACTAGACATTTATATTATATATATATATATATATATATATATATAAATATATATATACATATGTAAAGATTTATATACATATATTTTATAATTTTTTGTATTGTGAGACGTGGGGGGGATTTAATTAGTTGCCTCAGGAATGTCCACGATACACTTCACCGGCAATTGAATTTCCCCCATATTGTTACTTTATGAATAAATTAGTTTCGAGTTTAAAATTTTATGTCATTTTTTCTTATCATTATTAAAATTTATGTTTAAGGGTTTTTGAGTGCCTCTTAATTTTTATTGTGTATTTATCTTTGTATGGGGTTGGAGAGCCCTTAGAGGCAACCATTTCTCTTATACAGCTACAATTGTGTTTCTTTATCTGACCATTTTCAAACATATAGATATTTATGTTTTTTATCACACATCTTTTGCTTGTTATATAATTATGTACTACGTGATCTGTGCTGTGTACTGTGTTCACTAATTATTTTCCATATTTCATGTACATTTTGCAAACAGGTCCCAACATTCCAGGATCCATATAGGAATTCCAGGTTGTGAAAGCTGCAATAACAGGTAGGTGACACCGTGACAGCAACACCAATATAATACATAATAAGGGGAATTCAATTGTCGGCAATGTGGCAATTGACAGTGTGCGGACAATTACTGTAGAAATTTCTGTCAAAATCTCTGCCATGAAGTGTCTCACGGACGTTCCAGAGACATTTCGCAGCTAATTGAACTTCCCCCATAATGTCAAGTGTAAAGAGGCGCAGCCACAACCCATGTTGGCCATGCCCCCATCGCTATGTGGCCAAGCCCCTTTTAACGGCGCTGCCGCGCAGCGGCGGTGCACATCCCTTCTCTTAGTATGTGTGAAGTGGGGCCCAAAAAGTGGCTTTATCAGGGCCCCAAATTCCTCTTAGCAGTCCTTAACACACTTAGATGATAATCAATGAATTTTAACCTCTTTGTTCAAGAAATGATTTATTGACTCATCAGACGTTATTTGAACTAATAGCATGCATGCTCAACTGTAACTACTGTGACAAAACACTGATAAAGTACTTTTTGATTGTAAACTATCTCGGATGCTCAGAATTGGAGAATTTGAAGTATGGATTTTTAACAATTTCCATTTAGATGGCATTATTATATATAATAGAATAAGCATAAGATATACATCTGATTATTGCTTTTAAAGATTTTTACTGTGATGTTTTATTTTTTTTAATAAATTGTCCTTTTTTTAATGTCAGAACTTGAAAAGATACTGGGGGAGTAGTTGTCAAGGGAATTTACCACTTTTGAGGATAATTCTGCTAATGTTATGCATAGTACTGTGTACTACTTGCACTACTACCCATGTAGTACTAGTTATTGATATCTTATTGAGCATTACTACTGGGCAGCACGGTGGCTAAGGAGTTTGTATATTCTCCCCGTGTTTGCGTGGGTTTCCTCCGGTTTCCTCCCACTCTCCAAAAAACATACTGGTAGGTTAATTGGCTGCTTTCAAATTGACCCTAGTCTGTGTGTGTGCATGTCTGTCTGTCTGTGTGTGTATGTTAGGGAATTTAGACAGTAAGCTCCAATGGGGCAGGGACTAATGTGAGTGAGTTCTCTGTACAGCGCTGCGGAATTAGTGGCGCTATATAAATAAATGGTAATAATAATAATACTACTAGTACAGCTGGACATCCTACTGGGCACTGCTACTACTACTATGCATATTATTGTGCATTACTTTACTATCAATGCACAGTGCTGCTGCTAATGGGCATTTTACTGTATAAAACTACAACTTAGCATCTTACTCTGATTTACTGCCATTATTATTATTACTGGGCATTATAACTGGCAAATAGGTATTGCTGGGCATTTTATTTGACTACTTTATTGACACAGGTATACTATAATTTGGGACATTATAACTAACATATTTGATATTTTGAAATTATCACTGGCATGATAGGTTTTGCTGGGCATTATTGCTGATAATTTGATCTTGGAGCATATCACTGGCATATTATAAACTGGCCATTATCACTGGCATAGTAGATCTTGCTGGACATTATCACTGGAATATTAGATCTTTTGACTTGATCATTTGAATATTAGCTTGTTCTGGACTTTATCACTTGCATATTAGATCCTGCTATGTGGGCATTATCAATGCCATCTTATTTATTACTTGACATTTTCACTTTTTTACATATATAAGATATTGATGAGCAAATTATGGCCCATCATTGAGCATTATGGATTGTCATATTAGCATGGCTGGAACATGTGCACATAGGGGATATTAAGGAAGTTGGCTGGAACATGTGCACATAGGAGATATTAAGGAAGTTGTATGGGGTTTACTTGTGTACTATTTGATATCAGTGAATATGGTTAATGAATGAACCAACTGTTGAGTATATGTAAGGACTACTAATGTTGTTCAACTATCTTTTGGCAGGTCCACAAATTAGGTATTTAAGTCAAATGTGTGGCCCATGGTCCATTATTAGTAATTGAATCAATTTTAGCACAAAACTGTTGTCTCTTAATGTGTAATTGCACCATTCTGGCTTAGGTGGGACAGTGGAATTCTGTGGGACTTTCTCGCCATTCAGACAGCTAGGACCTTTGTCAAGGTTGATTCAAGGGTGACACCCAGGCAGCGGACTAAAGGAACTGAGGAGATGGTGGTGTTGTAAACAGTGAAGGAAAGGTGGTTTAGGGTGGTGACTCGCAAAGGATTGAAAGCCGTTAGCTCAATTTTTTTCCATATTTAGTTTCAGAAAGAATTGTGACATCCAAGTTGAGATGGCGGAGAGACACTTGGAAAACCGTGAGAGGAGGGAGAGAGGTCAGGGGAGAACTGGGTATCATCGGCGGAGAGGTGGTACTGTAGACCCGAAAGTACTGATTAGATTGCCCCGAGAGGAGTTGTAGAGTGAAAAATGGTGTGAAGGGAGTGCAGTAGAAGAGGGTGCAGAGAGTCCAATGTATAAGCAAGAAGACATGACCCTTGGATTTATCAGCAAAGTGACATTGGTCAGGGTGGTTTCTGTGGAGTAAAGGGTAGGGTAGCCAGATTTAAGACAATCAAGGATGGAGTTGTCAGAGAGTAAGGTGGCAACATGAGAGTAGACAAGCTTCTCAAGTATTTTTTTATTAATACCATATTATACATTTTTACAAATTATAAAAAGTCCAAAAATGATATCCCTTTGATGTATTCTACCCCTCATTTCTTGTCTGAAAATCAATCAGCTAGTGCTTAAATGGAAGGTAATCCACCAAATTATGCATACAAATTCTATTATTCTGTTTCCTGAGAAAATCATTTATAAATTGGTGATTGAATCATGACATATTTTTCTGAAAGTCTGCCACACACTCCCAATCACTAACTGATCAATAAATAAACCACCCTGCTAGAAGCAGCATACATAGAGGGTTTGCAGTTCCAACTATGGAATGTTTGTATTGAATATAATTATTAAAACTGATTTTAAAGGGCTGCAATCATCATTTGGCGATAAACAGTAAGATATCTTTTTTTCATTACATCATTTATGGTTATTTGTGTGTGTGCGGGGTAGAGGGGGGTTACTAACAATTTGGAATGCTATCCTTATATTTTGGCTACTTCATATTAAATCAGTTGCACATTATGAAACACCTCACTATGTTTACATATGGTTATCACACCTTTAAACAATGGAACACGTAATGCGTTTTGTTACATATTTCCCATCATGAGTCTTGTTATTTGTAAAAGAATGAACTGCTACAGTATATTTTCCCATTTGTTTTCCTATTGCTGTAACCTGAGCTGAATTCAATCACTAATGTGTTTTAAAGTTGCATTACCACCTATGGAGAAGATGGAGTCTACCTCGAGCTGAAACCCCAGGGGCTGCAGCATACAGCCATTCCTCCTGCAGCTCCTCTGTTCCGCTTGCAACCCTGGTGGAAAACCATAGGGCTGGGTTGCGATTAGTCCTCCTGTTGACACCTCTCCTCCATCACCATCTTTATGTGGCAATCTAAGTTGATTTGCCATTCAGCCACAGGAAAAATGGCTATATGTAGCACACCCTGAGGCTCCAGGAAAGGGGAAGGGCACAATAGTAAAACCTTTTCTGTGGGTGGTATTGCAGCTGTAAACCAACAAAGGTTGGCTTATTATGCAGCCATAATCCTGGGTGAACGTCAAAGGCTGAGGGTCACAGTCATATCATTTTCTTCTATTCCAATATGTACAGCACGCTAACAACAACCTAGAGAGACATAATGGTGGCAGCTGATTGTTAGCAAAAGCTCAGACTGTAGGAATGCTTTAAGCTGTTATATATTATGAATAACAGAGGGCTGCAATTAGCCCGAAGTGATATAAACGCTGAGGGTGCATGTAGGTGAAAAGTATGAGGTATAGCAAGAGTTAATTTAGCTGGGTGTAGTGGGAAATGAGTCAGCCAATCAGAAGGGATGTAGAGGGAAGGCTTATAGCTAGGAAGGCTTATAACGCAAGGCAAGAGCAGTTAACTTCTTCTTGCTGTCTGGAGAGTTTCCCCGACCACCCAGTCCCTATTTTCAGTTTTAGGTTGCGTATTTGTTTGTCTTGTCAGTTGAGTGATTTTCATAAATAAAGGTTTAGTAGTGGCGGTAAGCAGCCCAATCAGCGTTCAATTAGGTCACATTCGAGGCGTGGTAGGCACTCTCTCCTAAAGGGATCGGGCAATTAGTCAGAATAACCCTTTGAGGTTATGGGGCTCCGCTTAGGCAGGCAGGCCTCAGCTAATGTGCCAAATGGGGAAGATTGGCATTTAACGCCTAGACTTGTCCAAATAATTTTGGACAGAGATTACAATTTACAGGTGTGGCCTGGGGACTGATTGGCCTGCTTATACTTGCCATCTCTTTTCAGCATATTTATCTTTCAATAAATTTCTGACCTTTCATTTCGCCAAAACAAGTCTCTGTGTCTTTATTTTGTGTTGGTAAGTTAACTCTTGTAGAGGTAACCATGGTAAAAGGTAAAAGATGTCAACTGATAAGTGGTTTATAACTTACCAGTTTTACATAAAGGAATAGATGTCTGTTCTAGGAGCTTTAAAAGATAAATTTACCCAAAACTGAAAACTTAGTGTTTAGACGAATACTTACCCGGTGTTCAGTGTTCCATTTGATCTTGTGAGTCCTCCATGTCTGCCATGGTCTAGCAATGCTCTTCCTTATCATACATGTCTATTCGATTAATAACATGGTGCCTTATAATAAAGCCTTCTGGGCAAGGAACGGGGCAGATATTGGGTGACCCACCAGATAATGTTACCCTTTTAGTGTGTTTAATGCCCCGTGGCTCCTCGATACGGAACACTGGTCTCTGACATTAAGAAGAAGCAGCCAGCAGTGTCTTACCTCTGAGTGTTACTCTGGGAGTGTGCGCTGGTCTATAATGTTACAGTCAAGCGACATAATCCCAGTCTGAGGAGCACCGGATGTTGCCCCCATCGACCAAGGTAAGAAGCAGGGTGTTGTACAATGCCCAAGAGGGGAGGGGCGCTGCTTGCAAGTGTTGGTGGGAGAAGGGCACAGCTTAAGGCACCTACCGCGCTTGTGCCAGCAGTGCATAACTAATTGAATTCCAGGCAAAACTGAATTTTCCATTTTGGGGAGTTGGCTTTTAAGTGTTTCCATTTTGGTTTTTGTTCTCTGTCCAATTGTTATAACATAGGTTAAGAAAATACTTTTTCATTTGAGTATATTTTTGTATTTGTTACTATTTTCAACATATAAAAATCTTGCATATTTCCTGCCCTGCAGCACAAAGGGGTATTTTGATGCTGAGTTGGTTGGTCACACACAGAAGTAAAGCTGTCAGGGGACCTTGGAGCACTACAATACCTGTCATGGTATGAACTTCATTTTTATACACTATTTAGCATTTTTTTAAAACAACTTTTTTTATTGAAGAAGATCAGATTATTTCGAAACAAAGACAATATAAGTACATTTGATTAGAATAAATAAGCAATTTAGCAGGGCTTTTATAATTATTAATGCAATAGTAATATATAAATGTGCCACTGCATAAATATGCATTGCAATCATAATTTGATATATTGTTTGTTATCTTGAAATCAGAATTATTATAACTATTAGATAACAGCCAAAACAATCATAGTCAGGTAGAACAGATTGCATATCACACCAAAAATCAGGAAAATATTGTACCAAAAAAGAAAAAGAAGAAAGGTCACAATTAGAGATCTGACATGGGTAGAGACCAGATGGGAATGTAATCCGCCACCATTAGGGATGAATCGGGTAATATAACCTCTGGTTTTGTACCATATTGTTTGGCAAACATTTCCCAAAGCTGTTCTCTCAGGGTTGTAGACAGTGTATTTAATTAGCTTTCCCATGACTCAAAAAATTTACGGGTGAGCTTTTCTTTCTGGAGGGATACCTCCAACCAATCCATCCACATGTTAAAAAAATGTTTTCTCTTTGAGTAGGTTGAGTGTGGGGGAAGAGCTCTGGATCCACAAGTGGGGAACACACTAGCCACTGCCGAAATTGCCATTAATAGCTTTTTACTCCCTTTAGAAGTTCTCACATTTTGAGGCAAAATGCCCAAAATTACCCATTCAGGTGTAAACGGTAGATAGATAACCAAATCCTCCATTGCAATTTCCACACGCGGATCGTGAAGGCTCTAAAAATGGGACAGGCCCAAAAGCAGTAAAACAAATCAGCTTGAGATTCGCCACAGTTAGGGCAATTGGGGTTATGAGAGAGGCCTAAAACAGTTCTACGGTGGGTTGAAAGATAATCCCTATGGAAGATGTTGAGAAACATTTTACCATATGTGGAGGCAGGTAGTTTAGTACAAGTTTCTAAAGTTTTGAGTAAAGTGGCTTCATTCAATTGGGGAGAATAACTTAACCATTCATTCAGACCATTCAGTTGCAGTATAGTCTAATATATTTCTCCAAAAAATATAATGTAAGAATATTGCTCTCCTTCGAAGGGGAGCAGATAGCAGAAGAGTGTCAAGGGGGTTATCCCAATCAATTTCAGAAATAAATAACACTGCTTGCATAGTATTGGAAATGGATGAAGGCAGGGCCACAAGGACTTGGAAAAGGAAATAATTTAATCGCTTGGTATCAGAGTGGTTTTTACGTGTTTTATCTAAAAATTGGCCTACCGAGCGCAAGACCCCCATCTCACCCGAAATGAAGGGATGAGCCACCATACCATTCTGGAAGTCTGGATTTTCAACAAAAGGTGACAATGAATTTGTAGGGATTGAGATGAAATTTATGTCATAGTATGTGTCAACCTTTCCTAACAGAGATTAAAACTGGATTATCCAATATATGCTTTGGGATTCCTGGTCTTTAATATTTAATTTTGGGAGACATTGCTTTACTACTGTCAGTTTAGTGTAAACATTTTGGTTTGTCAGCCAATCTCTGAAGTAACACAAATGTGCTGTAGAGAACTATATCAGGAAAATTAATAGCCCCATTAGCTTTGGATTGTTGGAGGGTAATGAAGTTAGTGAGGGAATGCCCCTTCCGCCAAATGAATGAGCGAAAAAGGTAGTTAAAAGTTTGTACATCTTTTTTTGTTAGTAGTAAGGGTAAGGTTTGCAAGGGGTATAATAATCTTGGGAAAGAGATCATCTTTAGAAGGTTTGCCCTGCCCAAATAGGAAAGATTGAGGTGTTGTCAACCTGCTAATTCTTTTTGCATTATAGAAATAACTTTTCCAATATTAAGCTTGTAACGAGGGCCAGATTCCCAGATAGGATATAGATTAATTAGCTCACTGTAATGTAAGTACATGAGCCCATGTGGGATTCGTACAGTCTTTCTCTAAATATAGGGCCGTTGATTTTTCAAAGATCACTGCAAAACTTAACACTGAACCAAACATATAAACGTTCCTCATCAAAGGAATTCAAGAAGATTCTGGATTAGATATGTATAACAATATATCATCAGCAAAGTCCGTGATCCACCTGCATTCTGTTCCAATCTGAATGCACCTCAGTAAAGGCCACTTTTTTATGACTCGCAACATAGGATCCAGCAAAACATTAAACAATAAGGGAGACATTGGGCATCCCTGTCTAGTCCATATAGTCATCTCCAGGGGATCCTTAAGCAGAGTGCTAATTATCAAAGAGGTCAATGGCTTATCATAAAAGTATTTACTCATGGCTATGAAATCAGTACCAAAATCCTTCCTTTCCAAAATAGCATTCATAAACGTCCAAAACACAGTATCAAAGGCCTTATGGGTGCCAAGGTGTAGAAGCATTTTAGAGCAATTTGGGGTTCCAAGGAAGCTATTACAGATGCAATTGCGGTGCTTAAGCCCCTGACTGAATGACAACCGTGTACTATTTAGGATTTTCAATTCAAAGTTTTAAATAAATTTCAATGAAAATTGACTTACAAATCGCAGGAAAAAATTACATGACAAAAATTGCATCTAATTATTATGGTTAATACTGTGACACAGGGACATGCTCAGGAACAAATTTCTAACATCTGGAAATTAGGGACAGTTGGTAACTCTGATCACAGACACAATACACTGATATACATACACACCATACAACGTCTCAGCTCCTCATGTCTCACACTGGGCCAGTGCAGACCAATTATTATAGTTTATAAAAAACAACAACTATAAATGGGTAGTAGGATTATTAATACTGAGCTACGTAAAACCAGATGCAGCAAGCATTATATTCAGAGATGCAAACAGGAAATATGAATCTACAACTATATCTGTATTTCAACTTATGTATTAGAACTCCCTGCCTACTCCAAGCACATACAGTAGGTGTACAGTATATAGCTGTAGGTGCATGATGCTTAATTCTCATCCATCAGTCAGTGCACAATAAAACTACACTATAGAACATGTAGGAATGGAGAAAGTGGTAAATTCATAAGTTCACTGTTATAAAGACAAAGGTGACACTTTTGGAAACAATGCAGTGGTATTGACACAGTTTGAAAGTACCGTTAAATAGGCATGACATTAGAAACAGGACACACAGGCAGAAAAAGGGTTTCCTATTATTTAGGGGGATTACAAATGAAATCTGATTATTTATTAAAACAAATGCTATACTATTAAATCAAATGACTATATAGCATTCTGACTAAAAGTGTATTCATTTATTAAATACATTTCTGAAGATGAGGAACCATTAGAACTAGGAAAAACATTTCTTGAGGGTGCCCTTAGAATCCTAGGGGCCTAGGGCAACTGCCCATTCTGCCCAACCCAAAAGCCACCCCTGTTCTTAAGTAAGAAATACTATATAAAAGTTAGATATTTATAAAAAAAAAAACCCTATGAATGTGAAACATGTGGTTTATCCAATCAGAGACAAATTGTCTGTTCCATTGACAATGTTACTTTAACAACAGGCCTGAAATTAATTAAAGCACGATTAAAAATTTTCCCCTCTACAACTCTGATCCCATATCAGTTACATCACCATTAAGCGCATACATTGAGTATAGCTTATGCCAGCCTTCCTGTTTAGGTTCAAGCCTATCAGAAGTTGTTATTGATAATATTCCATACAACCAAATGAAGTGCATTCAATAAACTATGTACATTCTCACTATGGTTGGCACAAAGCTTTGGGGAATACAATAATTCACTAATTTCAGTAGTCAGAAGTAGTAAGAAGGACAGGTTCCCTAAACTGTCATGACAGTAAATAATGTCCTCAGAGTTGTGCAAATGTATGGGCTGTGTAAGGGACAAGCACACAATAAATAAAGGTAACCAGTGCATTCCCACAAAGAGAGGCCGTTACCTGTTCTCTGGCTGCTGCAGAAGTGTCTGGGTTGGACTCTCTGTCAAACAAGATTGTGTGTTTTTGTGAAGGGGGAACAGGCCCTGCCCTGCCTGTCACATGCTCTCTGCCTCTTATACTTCCCATAGCCAGAGGCAGCTAATGTGCCCTCTAATCAGCTGCAGTAATCACATGAGCACAGGGCTGGGCACCCTGTGGGCACTGACTTTCTCTCCATTCAGATCACTAAAAGGACAGACAGGAGCAATTGGACGCATCTCCTTTGTTCTATCACACAATACATCTCTGCCAATTTATTTTTGCATAAAGTCAATTCCACATCTTCCTAAACATGTACAGCTTTTTTCTTCCAGCTATGTTTCAGATTTGACTGCACTCGTACAGTTCTATGCAAATATTTTATACACTGTATACACTTGTAACACACTTGTGCATCTAACTTTCCCACAAGTGTATTGAGTGACTATGCCATCAATTTGTGTAAATGTGTAACACGTTATTTTATACCTGTTTCTGGGTGGTATTCCTATAACACCGCACAAATATTCACTGCATGGACATAATTGTATCTGCTATGTAACTGGGGCCCAGGAGCAGAGTGGACCCAATACCCAAAAAGAAAGCACTATGTTGCTGGGCACTAGTTGCATGGCTGTGAAGGTTACCGTTATGCCCTGAGGCTTACACACTGAAGAATACATCATTCTTTATTATTTCTCTTAGTGAATAAGTCTTTAGAATGTTGCATTGATGAGGATGTAGCAAATGTTGGTGGGTATATGTAACTGAAGTACTTATCCAGTACTATCATATGGTATTTCTGGTATTTTTAAATAATATAAAATAAGTCATATAAAAATGTGAAATGAGATTGCTTTCAATCAAAAAACCTATTGGTTGCAGTGAAGAGTAGATAATGTATTTAGGAAAATGCAGAACTCCAAAAGAGTATTGGAGCCATCTAATGGTAGAAATATATTATAGATTTACAAACCTTCTGAGATGTGACAGTCACCATTTTCTGTGTTAGCAATCACACTGTCGGCGTTTTCTTGTGTTGACATATCTTACACAGTGGTATTTTGTGTGTCAGGATTTAATCAATGTTAGTGTTTATATTGTTTGGTATTTCCTACATGTCGTTATTTTATGTGTCAGCATTTTAGTGTCACCCTTATTGGTGTCAGCATTGTAGTCGTCGGCAATATGACTACCATCGGGGTAAATGTATGAAACGGCTTTTTTACAGGCGGATTTTAAAGCACCCCATGTGTTAAAGGCAGAACCACCGATAAACTGGCCAAAAACTGCTGTTTCATCCAGCAAAGCATTCAACATCGCCATCTTGATTTTTTAAACTTGACTACAGCCAAACTGTCAAACGTATAGAGCGGTGGTTTCACAAACAGCCTCAAAACCACCCTTAAAACCTGCTGATCTAAAGCGGTGGTTGGTTCACGTGAGTTTAATAAAACTGGCTTCTATTGGCCTAAAATCAATGGTGATGACTATAGAAAGAGCCCAAGTCCTGTATGTCTGTGTGAGTGGCTAAGATGGCAGATATGGGCAATGCAATGCATACATGCATTACTGTCCGATCAGGAGGTAGTGCAGAAGTGTTGCCTGAGCCGCACAAATCTCCTGATACATCACAGTCCCATGCAGTGTCTGGGCTACAGTCATTCTTGTGTGCTGTTCAATTATTGTCATACACTCAATTTAGTTGTGAGGTCCTGAGTGGTGAGCGTTACACAGGCGACATTTTGTGTCATTTCAGATGAATCAGCATATGGGTGTCGTCCATGGTTACTAAAAAGCTGATAAATCTGCAGACTAGGCAGGCTCTGATTGATGAGTACTGCCAGAGTGGCTCAGCAGCTCTCTACGTTGGTTGCCTGTTTTTCAACGTATTCAATATAATATTCTTCTACTGACATACAAGGCAATCAACAAATTTTCACCGACATACATTTCCTCACTTGTTTCAAAATATCTCCCAACTCGACACCTCCGTTCTGCACAAGATCTGCGTCTCTCTTCCACTCTCATCACATCCTCCCATTCCTGGTGACAGGACTATTTTCGGGTTGCACCCACTCTATGGAATTCCTTCACTCACACAATAAGACTTTCCTCTAGTCTTCAAACCTTTGAGCGTTCTCTGAAAACCCACCTCTTCAGACAAGTTTACGATATTCCTCAGCCACCATCTTAATCTCCCTAGGCTACCCTATTACCACCCTCTACACAGCTAACACAAGTCAACAACCCTCTGACCAACATAGTTGTGTGACTGAATATACAGCCCACTAAATTCTTTGTAACCTTTGCATTTTGGCTGAAAAATATGCAACATGATGTAGCACTTACCCTTGTCTTTCAAACTCCTATTGTCCCATAGATTGTAAGCTTGCGAGCAGGGCCCTCTTACCTCTCTGTCTGTCTGTATTACCCAGTATTCTTTTATTACTGTTAGTTCCCAATTGTAAAGCGCTATATAAATAAATGTTGATGATAGTGATAATGATCCATAGACCACTCTGCCGACATTTTAATCATATCTATTTGTACCTGGGCATAGTAAGTTCATAATAACCTGAATAATCAAAGCAATGGATTCAAATCAAACACATATGGTTTTTTTTAACAAAAATATAAAGATAATATCAGATATTGCTGGTGTTTATGGTAGAAAAAACATAAAATATATTCCAAAAAACATATGCATTAAATGATACATAATGTAACACCCCTTTTCCCCAGTGTGTATGGGAAGAAGTGTGTTTACTTTTCTTTACTAACTATGAATGTTCACCTTGATACCTTCTGCACAATGCCTTCACCTTAAGCAGGATTCAATAGTACCTTGGTTAATGTGGAGGAAATCTGCAATACCAGAGAGAGACTAAGGAACCTTCTGCCCACCTATTTATGACCTTGGACACACAAATTAAGTCTCAATTCTCCAAAATGGACTTTAGAAGCTACACCGGCCCGTTTATTGCTGGGGCGTGAGCTACTAAAAATTTTAGGCTTGTTTTATTGTCAAAAATATATTTTACCTTGTAATTGGTTAATCAAGAGGTAGATATATAACAATAGAAACTATTTAAACCTCGGACAAGGATTAACAGAGCAATAGTCTAAGATAGCAGCAAGGTGTATAAGAATACTGAAACACAATTTGTGCTTTGTCCACCTTCTATACAACATCACACTAAGAGGTACCTCTGTTCCACTTATCTATAAGTTGGCTGAGAGAATATTCAAACTCTAATCACATAAACAACTTTCTATGAAAATACACTATTATCTCATTGAACCCTTGTATGAAACATGCAATACAATTTTAAAACATATATAAAGGTTCACGTCTTTGGTATCAGGGAGTGACAAAGATGTCTATCCTTATTACTTGTTCCCAGATTGGAAATGCACAAATACAAGAAGTATGATTAAACCAATAGTACAGTCCCTCTGAGTCACTTAGCTGACGAAGCACACATGATTTCAAACAGGATTTCCAACATTAATACTGCTTGGTATCTTTTCCTGCTATTATAATAAATGTTTCCTGGAGATTTTACAAACAACACTTACTCTATTTCATATAAGGTAAATCCAACCTGGATACAGAAGCACGAGTAGTAAATGTGGGCTGTTCCATCATTTTTACTGTGATGCTGCAACTATCTTCTTCACTTTAACCTGTGGCACAATTCACACTTGTACACGTTTCCACTGGAAACGATTGGCTTTAGTGGTTTTATCACTCTTTCTCTTTAATGTCTCAGTTCCAAAGTTTTATTTCTCTCTGCACTACACCCTTGATACTAAATCATAGTCCTGCAAAAGTGTTTTTCCACATGAGCCTTCAGGTCTTTCACCAGTTCTCTGTCTACCTAACAATAACAAAAGACTCAGTCCTTTTAAGTATATAACATTGTAATTTGTTGCTACTTATCCCACCGGTATAGAGTTTGGCAGTCGCATACACTCCTCTCTAAACACCTTTCATCTCCTCGTCCTCCAATATCCTGCTCTCTCCATGGTGCTTCCATCATCGGCTCCGTTTCTCTACTCCGGCAGATCTTTTCTCCCCCTCTGTCCATCTCCTGTCTCTCTGCCCAGCTCAAAATTGATTCTCTCTCCATTTTCAAGCACAGCCCTCCTATATATATAAAGATTGAAAAGAAAGAGTACAGGTTAGCACACATTTGTATGATATTGAAGGAAACATTGAAAAGATATTAATTATTATTTGTCTCTCCTTTGTTTAGCCTTTGAGGCTTGGACCCCATCACAATGTTCTCTACCTCGTCCATCTGTGGTGTGCACGTCGCATTGGTGTGTTTGGGCCTGACCTAGCAGGGATGTTACCAATACTGGTTTCCCAGAAGTAGAAGTTGCGGGTATGTGTGACATAAGTAAGTGTTGCATTTGGGCACTTACGCCGATTACATTTCCTTTGATCCCATTATTGTAATTTAAAATGGCATGAGTCTAGATCAGAGGTAGGCAACCTGTGGCTCTCCAGGTGTTGTGAAACTACAAGTCCCAGCATGCTTTGGCAGTAGATAACCAGCAGATAGGTGGCAAGGCATTCTGGGATTTGTAGTTTCACAACACCTGGAGAGCCGCAGGTTGCCTACCCCTGGTATAGACTTTATTCACATTGTTTATTCAGAAGCATTGGCTATGCAATTTAACACACTGTTGCTAATATGCTGGTTTCTAATACCATGCCTCAGCTGGTGTACTATTTTGCTTATTTGATGGGATTGACTGTCTCTGAACTCATTTTGCCTCACCTGAAAGGTACCTATACAATGTGCCATTTCAATGGCTGGGTTTAGCTGTGGCTGATCAACAATGTGCTGCTGTGATGGCTGCTATGGCGTGGGCGCTTGTTCTTGCAGATGTTGGAGAGGTGACATCATATTAGTTCAACGTGATTAATGGCTCCTCCTCTTCTTCATCAGGTTCCTCCACTTTAGAAGGCAGCTCTGCATGGACAACGTACATTGATGTTTCTATAGGACAAGATATGGGTAAGTATGATCTCATATAAGAAAACCTCAACAGCAATCTCATAGGTCTTCTAGATTCTGCCAGTCAGGACTTGAGTGTTTAATAGACCTGTGGAGACGAAAATGAAACAAGAATATATATATATTCCCACAGTGGGACTGTTTTAAGGGGTTCACTTCATTAACCTTCTCACACACAGAGGCCCAACCCATAGTTGCTTCTTCCCAAATGCAGGCTGGGCTGGGGGGCAGGGGGACATCTGCCCCCCAGGCCGGTCCCATAGGGGGCTACCTTGGACTGAGTCACTAGACCATTTGCATTTTTTTCCTTTAATTTGTTTCTAATAGGTTGCTGAGTTGAGTCTTGCTTCCCCAGGCTAAAACTAGCCAGCCCTCCTCTGCTTCTTCCCCACACAGGGTCTTAGCATCCTGGCTGTATAAAATCTGCTCATAGCAGAGTATAATTGACGAAACTAATACACAGTTTTCTTTGTGGAAAACCGAATGTTGCGCCCTGCTTTTGTCTTCTGGACCTGCCTCCTCTAATCCCTCCTGTGCCTCCTCTGTCCCTTCCTGCTCCACATTTTCTCCCTGCCTAGCCTCCTCCGCTTCACTCTCCTCTTCATCACAAAAAACATAAACTACTAAACACAAGAACTATACTAACACAAATGGCACTCACACAACATTCATTCACAAACAACACAGATAGCACAAATAAAAATACCACACACCAATAATAAATAAGACAGAAAAAAATTATAGTAATACAACTTTCAGAAATCGATTTAGAGCAGCACCAATAACAAATAAATAAGTTAGAGCTCCAATTCTCTATTCCCTATTCTTCTCTCTCCTATTCACTAGCTCCTTACAACCTTGTCAAAGTAATGTATGGAGATGGGCGGGTCCGGTTCCCCGAGAACCGAACCCAGCCGAACTTTGGGTATCTGAGTAGCTCGGTACTCTCCCGCCCGCTCCGAATCCAAATCGAGGCCGAACGTCATCGGATCTCGGGGCTCGGTTCTCGCGATACTTCAAGATTATAAATACCTGCCTCCACAGCAATCCATCGCCATTTGACAGAGGGAGAGAGCAGGGTGTGGTCACAGGCTGATTAGAGCAGGGACAGAGAATACAATATTCTTATTCCAATTGTTGTAACAAAAATCGCTAGAGAAGAGAGGAGGATAGAGGTTTTTTTTCTTTTCAATATTTGGCACTCCCCAGTGTTTTTGGGGTGCCCCCCCTAATTGTGCATAAATATTTCTGGCTGTCAAAATTACTATCTGTCAGCAGTATCTACCAACTAATTTTTAGCACTCCCCAGTGCTTTTGGGGTATCCCCCCTAATTAGCATAAATATTTCTGGCTGTCAAAATTACTATCTGTCAGCAGTATCTACCAACTAATTTTTAGCACTCCCCAGTGCTTTTGGGGTGGCCCCCTAATTGTGCATAAATATTTCTGGCTGACAAAATTACTATCTGTCAGCAGTATCTACCAACTAATTTTTAGCACTCCCCAGTGCTTTTGGGGTGTCCCCCCTAATTGTGCATAAATATTTCTGGCTGTCAAAATTACTATCTGTCAGCAGTATCTACCAACTAATTTTTAGCACTCCCCAGTGCTTTTGGGGTGGCCCCCTAATTGTGCATAAATATTTCTGGCTGACAAAATTACTATCTGTCAGCAGTATCTACCAACTAATTTTTAGCACTCCCCAGTGCTTTTGGGGTGTCCCCCCTAATTGTGCATAAATATTTCTGGCTGTCAAAATTACTATCTGTCAGCAGTATTTACCAACTAACTTTTAGCACTCCCCAGTGCTTTTGGGGTGTCCCCCCTAATTGTGCATAAATATTTCTAGCTGTCAAAATTACTATCTGTCAGCAGTATCTTACCAAATAATTTTCAGCACTACAAGTGCTTTGGGCTTAGAATGGATTCAAAGAAGTCCACATATGAGCAGAATGAGCAACCAGGTTCTGTCACCAGTCCTGATGTTAGTGTTCCCAGTATGTCATGTGGGCAAGGCGATGTCAAACTACAGAGTGTTTCGAAATCAGTCCAAAATACAAAAAAAAAATGTTTTTTTACTGTGTTGAAGCGAAAAAGAAGTGTTACTGAGGAAAAGTTAAGTGCCGATAATTTTTTTTTTGCCAACATGCCATTCTACACACGCAGTGGCAAAGAGAGAATGAGGCCTTCACCTTTGGCTATTAGTGGCAGATCCCAAAAAGTTACAGATCCTACAATTGGTGCACAACTACTGTTACGCGTCAAAGCCGAGCTACAAGATAACAGTAAGGCATTAGAGGATAATGTTTGTTCTAATTCACAAATGACACCAATCCCTGTGGAGAGTCCATTCAACAGTGGTATGTCTAATCGTGAGCATTCTGTTAGTGTACCCATAAAGAAGGGCCCTTTCAGCAGTTCTGCTGATGTGTGCCTTAACAGCCCAAGTGTAGTCGGTGATACACCAATTGAGGATGCCACTTTGGAAATAGAAGAGGATGAGGGGGAGATTTGTGTAGGTGACGACGGTGCTAATGAGGATGTTGATGATTATGATGCAGACAGATACCAAATTGCCTTTCTCAATTTCTATTTATTTCCTAGACTCTATAACGGCTGAATAGTTTTCTATTTTACTCCTAGTGGAGAGGGGGTCTGATGCAGACAGATACCAAACTACCTTGGTCCATTTATTTTTACTTTCCAATTCCACAGTCTATGCAGGCTGCTTTTTTTCTATTCAACTACAAGTGGAGGGTGTAATATACACCCAAAGACATTGCCAATAGGCAAAGATGAAGAGGAAGACAACCAGGTTTGTGTGGAGAATTAAGGACGGCCTACCAAGATTAAACTGTTTTCTTCCTAATTTATTAGCTTTAGAATTACCTTACTTATCCAAGAAACAGGTAGAGCACTAAATTAGGTTATTTTATACACAAAAACATTGATTTTTAAACAAAATTGCAAAACAAAACCAAACAAAACCAAAACACGCAAGGGCGGTTTTGCAAAACCAAAACCAAAACCAAAACATGAAGGTAATCGAGATCCAAAAACAAAAACAAAACCAAAACACGGGGGTCAGTGAGCATCTCTATTTTAGACCAATTTTTTTTTATTTTTTTCAAAAATGGCAAAACAAAACCAAACAAAACCAAAATCAAAACCAAAACACGCAATGACGGTTTGGCAAAACCAAAACCAAATCACAACGGTAATCCAGATCCAAAACCAAAACCAAAACACGGGGGTCAGTGAGCATCTCTAATTTAGATATACTCTTAAGCTGTTAAACAGATGCAGACTTGCTTGTAAGTATCAGGTATACTCTTATGCAGATAGGCGGATGCAGGCACTTTAAGATATACTGCATGTTCGTGCAGCTTAAAGTTGTTGTGGTACAGACTCTCCTATACTAATCATACTTGCCGACTTTCTTCAGCTCCCTTCTGGGAGCCAGCCAGTGGAGGGGGGCGTGAGGGGGGCGGGATGGCCAAAATCGCTTCATTTTGACCTCACCCCCTGTGACGTCATGACGCATTTGACAGCGGGGGGGGGGGGGGTGCCAAACGCCGCGATTCACTGGGAATCGCGGCGTTTGGGATCTAATTCTGCCCACTTCACTAGGAAGTGGGGCACTTCCTAGTGAAGTGGGCAGAATTCGGGAGATTGCCCCACTCGCCCAGGAGTCCGGGAGACTCTCGCAAAATGCTGGAGTCTCCCGGACATTCCGGGAGAGTTGGCAAGTATGATACTAATGCTGGGTGTATAGTATGGGGGGGCCTCCGGTCACTAACTTAAGGACTTTGCGGTTTATACATATAACTGGTACGAATATAACGGATGCTGCATAAGTTCCCTCTCACTCTCTGATGGATGTGAGGTGAGGTGCAAATAGCCGAACCTCCGGTTTTGGGTGTCCGCTCATGCACAGTGGTGCATTTCGGACATTCTGCCTCTGTCCCACTTTCTCCAATGGACCACCGGGGTTAAAGGCACAAACAGGAGACAGAGCTCAGTGCTTCATTACAACAAATTGACCAGGCAGATGGTCAAGGCTCTCTGTGCAAGCATGTTAATCCAGCGACCTTTGCTCTAACACTGTGATGGAAGATGCTGTTAAAACGCTGTAAATTTACTAGTAATGCAGTAAGTCAAGTAAGAAACTAAACGTCATGAAATATGTGACCTCCCTTGTGTACTAACATACTACTCCCTAAGTCAACCGGACATATTGTCCGGCCCAGGGGCGGGCTGGCCCGGGGGGCAGGGGGGCACCGGCTCCCAGGGCCGCTCGGTCAGACCGCTACTCGGGCCGGGGGGGTAGGCCGGCCAGCCGCCTGCCCCCCGGATGCAAAATTCAACACTTCCCCCGCGACATCAGATGTGGCCGCGTCAGCGCACAGGCGGCCGCATCACATGACAGGGGATGTGGCCGCATCATCAATGACGCGGCCGCATCCCCTGTCATGTGATGCGGCTGCCTTTGTGCCCCCGTGCTTCCCTCTCCCAGCCCGCGCCTGTCAGGGCCCCAGGTGAGTCATGGAAACCCCAAGCCCGCTAGCTAAATGTCCATCTGTGACCCCTGACTTTCAGTTAGATGGCATGTAACACCACATCAGCTCTATCCATGTAACTCTCAGGTGTAATGCCTTCTATAATTAACTCTATAAAATAATATCACCACCTGTCAGTTATTGTAATGCCATGTACAGCGTCAAAACAGTGGTACAAAGCGGAGCATCAATTTAAAGGGCCTGGAGGCAGTCATCAAAGGTACATGAGGTAAGCCTCAGTTACACCTCACCCCTAACGTGTATCTATCGCATGACACTAATATAACGGGATAGCAAAGGCAAGCAAGCCTATAAATTGCTGTGGATCAAAATAGCATCTTGGAACGCTCTCTCTGCCATGATGTATGCGCAACCGTATGTTATAAAAGATCCTCGAACAATATTCAGTGTAGGAATGCGTAACCTTGTGAAACCTGCTTTTAAATCCGACATCAGCACTAGTTATATCCTGCGTTGCAGCAAATCAGTGTGTAACGTGTAGTGGGAAACTAGAGTGTACTCTGGAATGATCTAATGGATATATTACTGTCTACAAAAAGTATTATCCCCCATTCCGAAACTAGCAGGGTAACACCTGCTGCATCGTGATGCTCGGGCACTAAAGAATTAGGAATGCTAACTAAAGAGCTTGACAGAATCAGGCTCAGGAAACCGCAAGATTGGTAAACCTCTGAACTAGTGCTTCTACCAAATATCTACATGTGCAAAGTGTAGTGAGTGAAGAACTGAAGGTGGACATGCTCACATTGTAATAGCACCACCTAACATCATGGCACAATACTCCTGCAAAATAAAATCAGGCTAGGGTACCTATAGGCAGATAAGGCCCTCTGTATTTACTGACTAAAGTACTGACAGGCATGCTCAGGGACAAAATTATCAGAAACCAAGAGCTCCATAGAGCGGGTGCTATAGCTTGCAAGCCGACCCACTTAGGTGAAATCAGCCTGTGCCACCAGGGAATATAGGTGGTGGAGCCTGTCAAGGGAGCCATAAATTATGCTTACTGACTATAGTGTTAATGCTAAATTAACATAGACTGCCCCCGAATAGTCTTAGTCTTGTAGACTAGGAATGCCCTGCGAGTCACTAAACCAGCGGGTAGGTATGAGAATCAGCCCACCCTTGTATAATATGCCGCATAAACTAGCGTTACTTCCTTCGATATCAAAGCTTTAGATCGTTATCCAGCAGGAAGGTGGGCATGAAATGGCCCCAACAAGCAAGCGAGCCCTGGCAATGTCTGACGGAACTATAGAATGTGAACTGCATGCTGTGTGTGAAATTGCATTGTGTTAAGCATATTCACCGGGTACGCGTCAACGGTCCCCTGCCCATGGGGTCTTTTTGCTCCCAAATACTGCGCGGAATGTCGATGTGCACCTTACAGTATTCTGCCTGAAGCTGTGAACATCCAGTGCGCTATCTGAAAGTCTTCCTCACCCCGTTGCATCTGTGGTACTGAAACAGCAAATATGTTAAAAATCTTCAATGAGGGTGGAAATGGAGCAGAAGGCTGGGGAAGGGGGCTGGCATCTGGTGATACAGTCCCATAGGGAGGGTTTACTGGGGGCTGTCTAACATAGTGCTGCATCCGGGTGAGTGGGGGAACTGGGTAAAGGAAAGAGTGAGACGGGTCTAGCGGAAATGGAGGTGGGGTGAGGATGCTGGGAAGAGTGGCTGAAAAGGGGAGGAGGAAAGGGTGTAGAGGGGAGTGGTGAACACCCCGAGGGCTAGGGACTGACCTCTCCTCAGGGAAGAATGCAGGGCCATCCATGGGGAATATAGAGGGTTGAGGTTGCCCCCTCATGGGAAGAGGGCTGACATACATACATTGACATGGGCAGCATGGTGGCTAAGTGGTTAGCACTTCTGCCTTACAGCACTGGGGTCATGAGTTTGATTCCTGACCATGGCCTTATCTGTGTGGAGTTTGTATTTTCTCACCTTGTTTACGTAGGTTTCCTCCAGGTGCTCCGGTTTCCTCCCACACTCCAAAAACATACTAGTAGGTTAATTGGCTGCTAACAAAATTGACCCAAGTCTGTGTGTGTGTATGTATATATTAGGGAATTTAGACTAAGCCCCAATGTGGCAGGGACTGATGTCAGTGAGTTCTCTGTACAGCGCTGTGGAATTAGTGGCACTATATAAATAAATGGTGATGATGATTATGATGACTGTATCCATTTAAGAAAAAGAATAATTGTGATCTCCCCGGCGCTCTATAATTTAGTGCAGCTTAAATGATCCTCCCACAACCATACACCAATTGTAAAAATATGAAAAACAAATAATGAGGTGATTCAAGAGCTCCAAATATTCCCCATATAAGAATGTGATTGACACACATACATTAAATAAACGTTATACTTAAATTCAAAGTATACTTCTAAGTTTCTTCTTATATTGATAGTGAACGTCCTATTCGGATCATATAAACATAAAATAAATAATATAGTTTAATAACATCAAAATAACAGTAATTGAAAAATACAATGTGAATAATAAATTATTTCAATGCTGCTCTTCAATTTTTTCGGGGTAATAGGTCCAAAATCCCCAATGGTATTGCACTCACCAAAAAAAGGAAGAAATTGCGGCTCAAACATATATCTTGAACTCCTCCCTTATGTGGATGTTGAAGATGAGTAGTACTTATCCCCTCATTAATCGATCATAATAGATAACAAAAGAATAACAAACGGGGGAAAGAGCCTCGTGTGATATTGTATTACAAATTGAATTTTAATAAAAATACATATAAACTAGAGATGCTCACTGACCCCTGTGTTTTGGTTTTGGATCTGGATTACCGTCGTGTTTTGGTTTTGCCAAACCGCCATTGCGTGTTTTAGTTTTGTTTGGTTTTGTTTGGTTTTGTTTTGCTATTTGTTAAAAAAATTACTTTTTTTTTACCTAAAATAATATAATTTAGGTATTATTTTGTACCTACATAATTATTCACCTCACTAACACTAATTTTCAGTCATTTCCATTCAATTTTGCCAACCTCCTAGGTCACAATATGATTTTCATACACTTTCAAAGAAAAATTGCTGCATTTCTTGCCAGTGATAAGAAAAGGCCATTGTCATGCCTGGGCATAAGACCAAAAATCCACCTCTTAAGTGTGGAATTATTTTTACAGAAATCCTGATAACAGTTGTCCAGCCATTTTTAGCGTTTTAAAGCCACACTCAGTAGAGGTAGGGACCTTAACCATCTGGGATCTTCATCCATGTTACGTCATTTTTCAGCGAGTTCTTGGAAAGCTGTTGGGAAAATCAGAAACTTAGGTTAAAAAAAATAACAACAAGCAGTCCAGTATCATCTGCCTCCCTTCTCTCATCTACATCCCTGCAATCTACCCCCTCCCCCAACACCTTTATCATCAATATCCCCATAACCAATAATTTACAGTTAAATAATCCTTTGCAAGAGGAAGCAAGTATGAAATCTGTCACCCAGTCGCAAAGCAGATCACAGACGCCATAAGGACTATGCTAGAATTAGATCTGCGTCCAATGCCCATTATTAATGCAACTGGTTTTAGACAGTTACTTAAGGTATTCTGTCCCTATTACCAAATTACATGACGACCCTATTTTACTCGAAAAGCTATTCCTCACCTCTACCAGAAAGTTCTTAAAAATTTAATCATTGGGCTACAAAATTACATTCTACCCACTGTACACTTAACCACAGATATGTGGGCAAGCGGAACTGGGCAAAGTATAGATTATATGACTGTGACAGGCCACTGGGTTGGTCATTTGCCTTCACCAGAAGGGACAGCAGCAGCATATACCCAAGTACGTCACATTTTTGAGAAGTAGGCTACTTTGTGTATCAGATGCTTCACTAAGAGGCATACAGCTGACAATCTGTTTCAAAAAGTAAGGGATGTCATTGAAAGATGGCTAATCCTGCTTGGACTCTCCTGAGGATATGTAATTTCTGATGACAACCCCAATATTGTTCAAGCATTACAGCGGGGTTGAATTCCATCACATTTCCTGTTTTGCACACACAATCAACTTGGTGTTACAGAACTTTTCAAAAATGACATGCAGGGGATGCTGTTTGTGTCCGAAAAAATTTAGGGGCAATTTCAGTTTTCTGCAACAGCATGTAGTAGAATGCAGCAGCTGCAAGAAGACTAGCATTTGAGGGGAATGTACTTTAGTCCAGCAAAGTAGTTACCTGTGAAGAGAGTGCAGACACGGTTAGCTTGAGTCAAGTTATTGCCTTAATAATACATTTTCACAAGGAGCTACAGAAATTTAACTTGTGACATAAAACAAAGTAAATGTGCTAACTACATTTTAATTGTGGATGAAATACTTAATTTGCTTTGCAAGGATCCAAGACCTATCGACATCTTGTTTAGACGTCTTCTCCTTCAGTTTCTCAGGCAACTGCTTGTTGTACAAAAATTGCTTTCCCAAGACACCCAGTGGTGATGCAGATGATTCTGCACAACATTTAGATATTTGCTCTGCTGTAAAAGAATTGGCCAAAAATCGTCGCAGCTCTGCCCTAAAATGAACTACTAATTCCATTTTGAAGGACACTATTGACAATTACATCATAGTACACAGACTTCTATGATGGTGTGATGAATTAGTATTGTTTGAGGAAGAATAGCACTGAACCCTGCCACCTCTCCTGTTTCTGAGTGAGCTATGGTACAATAAAATGTAACTGCAGATTTACACCAAGAGTGTCAGCCCTATTATTTCTATTTCAGCAATTACAATTAGCAATGGAGCAATGGAGCTCTACTCTTTGGGTGTTACCTATATAACGCAGTAGAATTTGCCTGCAAATTCTACAGACAAGCCTGCTTGTCTTCCTTTTCATCAATGACTCTTAGCAATTGAGCACTCGACTTTGGGTGTATATTACACCCAAACCGTATTAGTGCAAATTAGGAAAAATACAGTTTAATTCCTGCTAGGCCCTCCACCATCCTTTGCATGTTAATAGTGGGATTGGTTGCAGTTATGGGCAAGGTCACACAATTTTTTGTCAAATCCTTCAAACCAGCCCAGATGTCAAACTGTTGTGGTCTGCCACCTGCGTCATCTCTGCTTGTGTTTGTAAAGTGCAAATTGGTGCCAGAACCTCACGTGCCAGAACTGCTGCTAATGGTGCCACCCTGCTGCCACTGGCGCAGGACTTACACAATCAACCGCATCCTCATCAGCGCCCTCGTCGGCTACCCAAATCTCCCCCTCATCCTCTTCTAATTCAAAAGTGGCATCCTCACTTGGTGTATCACCGGCTACACTCGGGCTGTTCAGGCACACATCAGCAGAACTGCTGAAAGGCCCCTTCTTTATGGGTACACTAACAGAATGCTCATGATTAGACATACCACTGTTGGATGGACTCTCCACAGGGATTGGTGTCATTTCTGATTTAAAGCAAACATTATCCTCTAATGCCTTACTGTTATCTTGCAGCTCGCCTTTGACGCGTAACAGTAGTTGTGCACCACTTGTAGGCTCGGTAACATTTTTGGATCTGCCACTAATAGAGAAAGGTAAAGGCCTCATTTTCTCTTTGCCACTGCGAGTGTAGAATGGCATGTTGGCATTTTTTTTTTTTATCGGCAGTTAACTTTTCCTCGGTTACACTTCTTTTTCGCTTCAAAACGGTCAATTTTTTTGGGTGTGTGTTTTTGTGCCTGATTTCAAAAGACTGTGTAGTTTGACATCGCCTTACCCAGATGACGTACTGGGAACACTACCATCAGGACTGGTGACAGAACCTGGTTGTGGATTCTGCTCATATGTGGACTGCTGTGAATCCATTATGAGGCCAAAGCACTTGTAGTGCTACAAATTGTATTAGATACTGCTGACAAATATGACTTTTAACAGCAAGAAAAATTACAGTAAAGCACTGGGGAATATGGGACACCTCAAAAGCACTTGTAGTGCTAAATATTATTTTTTTAGACTGCTGACAAATAGGACTTTTGACAGCCAGAAAAATTAATGCAAAAGAATGGGGAACACCCCAAAAGCACTTGGAGTGCTAAATATTATTTTTTAACACTGCTGACAAATAGGACTTTTGACAGCCAGAAAAAATAATGCAAAAGAATGGGGAACATCCCAAAAGCAGTTGGAGTGATAAATATTATTTTTTTAGACTGCTGACAAATAGGACTTTTGACAGCCAGAAAAATTAATGCAAAATAATGGGGAACACCCCAAAAGCACTTGGAGTGCTAAATATATATTTTTTACACTGCTGACAAATAGGACTTTTAACAGCCAGAAAAATTAATGCAAAAGAATGGGGGACACCCCAAAAGCACTTGGAGTGCTAAATATTTTTTTTTTACACTGCTGACAAATAGGACTTTTGACAGCCAGAAAAATTAATGCAAAAGAATGGGGAACACCCCAAAAGCACTTGGAGTGCCAGAAATTGAACAAAAACCCTCCTCTATCTTCCTCTTACTGCTGTAACAACTGGTATTAAGATTAGAATGGTATTGAATAGAAACAATAATGTGTCCAATTACTGCTCTGTCCCTGCGCTGATATAGCCAGTGTGACCTAACCCTGCTCTCTCCCTCTGTCAAATGGCGATAGATTGCTGTGGAGGCTGGTATTTATGCTTTTCAAATCTCGCGAGAACCGAGCTCAGAAATACGAATACGTCACGATGATGTTTTGCCTCGATTTCGAATCCGAACGGGCGGTAGAGTACTGAGCGTGCTCGGCTCGGTACTCGGATAGGCTAAATTCGGATGAATTCGGATCTCGGGGAACGAGCCCGCCCATCTCTAATATAAACACACATAAGAGGCATAATATACAACATAATATAATATCCTGAAATAAATGTGCAGAATACTCGTACCGAAAACAAGGATTTTTCAAGCGGAAAAAGATCTTATGTCCTTCCCGGGATAGGACCGATGGTAAGGAATAGTCCCAGTAGGCGATAGTATGGATCGGTCAGTGCATTTGCAATCTCATCCTAAAATGTGTTTCAACAGAAGCGTCTTTATCAAGGTGGATCATTACATTATACATAAATTATCTATATGTAGGCCTAAGAACACATTCATATATATATATATGTATATATATATATATATATATATATATATATATATATATATATATATATATTATATTTATCATATGTATTTTTATTTACCTATTTTATTATTTATTTAGGTATTTATATATTATTGTATATATATGAGGGGGCTACTAGACCCCGTGAAAGGTGAGCGCACCCGCTGGCAGGAAAATTGAATTTCCATGTGGCACAGGCGCATTAGACATCAAGGCTGTGTCACTGATGAAACTGCAAGCGACCGGTGAAAGGGGATAAGTATCCCCCCAGCCGCCATTCACAGAGGCTCGTTCACAGTGCTCTGGGGTTTAGCTAAAAAACATTAATACACTTTTTTTTTAATCATTTACATTAATAAAATACACACACACTTTTTTTGACCTAAGAAACACAAATTTCTATTACACTTTAAAAATCAAACAAAAAAATTAATAATTGTGTAGTAATAAGTTTAATAAATATTTAATATTTTATTGGTTTTTTTAAACTTTTTTCCTATTTTATTAGGTTTTTCTTCTTTGTTAACTGAAACAAAATAATTTGTGTCAGGGGATGTGACTGCGGGCTGTCGGATAATGGCATTTCATTCTGTGGATGCACTGATGAAGCATCACCAGTTCTTCGTCAACTAGAAAAAAAGGAAATAAAAATTTATCAAAATGCACCCGTACTACATAGATGAACCAGATGTCCAAACTTTTATGCTGACAAAACAATTTCTTTTACTTTTGCTACATTACAAAAACTCTATACTTACGTTCTTCCACAATCGCATGTGTCTCCTCCTCTGCCTGATGGTTAAGTGGTGGGCTAAATAGCAAAGGAGAAAAGGTATAAATTTGGGCCTCCTCCTGCCCCTCTACTTCATGGACTTCCTCATCTGGTCCCCTCCTGGGGCTCCTCCTCCTTGCTGCAGTTGCGGCGGTGGATGTGGAGGCGTTCTGTATGAATAAATATGGCCCATTAGTTTATTTACAAATGTCATATCTGTATCAAACATACATAGACACATCCAGATCCTTCTCCCCAGAATCAGCCACATATTAATGATGGGTGGTTTGGGGTCTAATGATTTACATTATCCCATAGGTACCACCCTCACCCCACCAATAAATTAAAACACTATTAATTTACCAGTCCACGTCCCCACCAAAATTACACTGAAGTCAACGCACCTCTCTCCCCCCCACACATTATGATCTGTGGCCACAAGTAATAGGATGGCTGTATATATCAGGGTATATTTCCTAATTTTTATGGTGTGAACATTAGATGGCTTAAGTTTTAACTTGCGTAATGATGGGCTTTATAGAGGCTTTGTAGCTCTTTTCTGGTCATCTTTTTGCCATGATTTGTTCTCTCCAAAACAATCTCCCTCACCTTTATCATAATACCACCCCCTATCCCTGGTTCTCTAATTGAAGCCTGTTCCCCTGTTCTCTAGATCTATTTATAGAGCATACAAAATCAAAAGAAAATTAAAAACATGACACTTCTACTTATCAATGTGTTACCTCCTGTTCATGACACACAACCAAACACAAATAATATAGACAATATATCAATCTAGTGAAATTTACCATTGAACCCAGTGATGTCCTCTTTAAAAAAATAATATTTCTTTTGTCTAGATCCTAATCAATTTATCTATAGTAGTCTAATAATTCAAAACTTCCTGCGTCCACCACTGGTGATAAAATTATAAGTGGGCGAGTGCTTTTGCAAGCAGGGCCACCTGTTACAACTCACCTGTCCTCGCTCCAGTACCGTGATCCTCTCTCTCTTCCGGTTCGCACGACGCTGTCACATGACAGCACAGGGCGGGGAATTCAAAGCTGCAAACTATGAAAGACCTCCTCTGACGCCTGGGCAGCGTCAGGGCAACTTCTCCTGTTCCCTGACTTGGTGATTTCTCTTTGAATTCTCTGTGTACCAGTTCTGCCTTGCTGACTTCCCAGGTATCTCTGCTCCACGTGTACCAGACCCAGGGTTGCTGACTACGTATTATCTCCTCTCTAAGTGTACCAGACCCAGGCTTGCTGACCACGTATTAATCTCCGCTCCAAGTGTACCAGACTGCGGCTTGCTGACCATGTATTATCTTAGCTCCATGTGTATCAGACCCCGGCCTGCTGACTACGTATATATCTCCACTCCAGTGAAACAGACCCAGGCTTGTTGTACCACGCATTATCTGTATCCAGTGTACCAGAACTCGGCTATCCTGACCACAGAGTGGTTAATACTATCTTCCAGTTTCCAGTGTGATCGTGAGCTACCTCCTACATCCTTACCTCTAGAGGCAGACCAGTGTACCGCGACCTGCGATCCTCCATCCCGCCTTGCGGCGGTTCTTGGTGAACACCAGGGGGTTCATTAGACTCCGCACCACCGGCCGGCCAGCGCTGATCTAGAATAAGGCAAGTACTCCATATTTTATACCTACTTACTGCATCGTTGTACACATTACATAACTATTACACCACCAATAGGAATTTTGGGCCCCAGTATGGCAATTTCTTAGGGTCCCTTCCATAGTTGACTATAACAGAGACTCGTGTGTGCACTGTCAAAGGGGGTGTGGCCAAACAATTGAGAGCCTGGCTGTACCTTCATGGGTGCGTGCCTAGATTGTGAAAAGCACTAAGCCACCCCCTACAGAAAAACCTTCCATTGTGGCGTACACCATTGGCAGAAGTGTACAGAGACCACTCACAAGAGCGTGATATATCTCCCGGCAGTCAGAACAGAAGTCTTGAGCTTTAGGACAGTGGGCCAGTGTTCTAAAAGCGACACATACATAGTATAAGGTATGAAGCTGTTCTCATGAAACAGACAAATATGAAAAAATAGTGTTGCAAAGAAAGACATAAACTGAAAACACACACAAAACATATATACAAGCAAAGGGACACCTTGTCTCAGAATAGATACAATTAACCTGTCCAGACTCATACTATTATTTCCCTTAGTGAGAATATTCAGTGCCACCTCCGACCTTGACTCCATGGGAATTGTAGAAGTGAAGGAATCAGGGCGGTCTTGCTAAATAAATGCTGCACCTCATGATCATTACAAAAATACCACACAATAAGAGGGCGCAAAGTGAGGGAGGCTGTATGTAGTAGTGCATATGAATCGAGACATACGCGGGCTGAAAGATTACAACTCTTGGGGGAAAAAATATAGCTGCTTCTTATAAGCGTAACATAATCTACCACATAATATGAAGGTGCAGTATAAGGGAGGCTATATGTACTAATGCATATGTGTGTAGATTGGCATGGTAAGAATTAGACTCATGGGAATTACATTATTATTATTATTATTACTGTAATTATTATTATTATTTATTTATTTATACATTTATTACATTTGCTGCAGATTGCTTTTTCTATCAGTCTGCCTGCTAAGTGCCCCCATTTCATATTATACCACATGTTAGTGGCCAAGTAGGGCCCCCAATTTATATTATACCACAGAGTAGTGTCCCCAGTTCGTATTATGCCACACAATAGTGCCCCAACTCACACTATGCCACACAGTAGTGCCCCCAATTCACTTTATGCCACACAGTAGTGCCCCCAATGCACATTATGCCAAGAACATTGCATTCCACCCATCTGGATAGAAAGGGAACATTGTCAAGTTAAAAAAAAAATGCCAAAAAATATTTACAATAAAATAAAAATTGATCTACTACTGACCGGGCTCTGGTATTTAGTACCTGCTCCACCCCCCTTTGGCGCCCCTGTTTGCAAAAGCAATAACACCTTACGTATAACATATAAATAAGCGTGACATACACTAATAATAGCTACCTGCTTTATCTCCTGTGGACGGCCAGGCAGGCTCCTCTCAGCTCCTGTACTCTGCAACGTCATTAGTTAATGTGTGTGCCTATTACAGCAGGAGGTTCCAGATAAAGATGCAGGTACCACCCTGCTGATTACTTATTTTGGGATCGGATGGGCCCTGTGGATTAAACACTCTGCCTACATATAAAATAGGGTGTGGTCCTAAATCAACTGGACCCACTGGGATTTTCCCGATATCCCGGGGGTCCAGTGCGATGCTTTGTTTCATTATAAGTTTTTATATGTTGTGTTTACTGCTGTTTTTCGCTTTTTAGTTTCTTTAACCTTTTTATTGCTTTTTTTTATTATTTCAGTAACACTTATATAAATAAGACTATGTAAAAACTGATGTATAATGTATAATGCATGTGTAATAAGAATGACCAATCACCTAAGGCGCTGTGGTAAGATATATAACAGGACAGGAAGGGCCTGATTCATTAAGCAAAGTAAAGCCAAAAAATGGAGTAACTTTGCATCTTGGCAAAACCATGTTGCATTGGCGGTGGAGGTAAATTTAAAATGTGGGGGCTGATTTATAGTTCGGGTAATGCATGTCCTAGATCAATGTTAAATTTCAGTGTAAAAATCAAGCTATTAATAAAGTATTTGTGTGCTACATGAAAAAACAGCCAGTATTTAACTTATGTGCAAAAAAATAAACTAATTTGCACCCCGTGCATTGTAACATGGTTTGTCCCAGAGAAAATGTAGTCTTTTTTTGCCTTACATTCCTTAATAAATTAGAACCGAAAAGTGTATGTTTAAGCAACCAGCACTGCTGTACTATCGTATTATTGATTAAAGTCCATAAAGGCATATTTTACATTACTTATATAAACTAACTATAAAAACAGAGGAGAATGTGAAATATAATTTTCTAGAAAAAAAAAGTGAAATTATTGAACAGACTGTTCAGTTTTAAATAAAAGTTTATTTAAATGAGAGGTTGTCAAAGTTATTCTGTGACTAAAGTGTTAGTCAGAAGTCTGACGTGACAATCACATCACCGTTGCGTCCTGTCTGCCAATGTAACACCATTATGATACATTGGGATAGTAATGTCTATACACTGCTTTTGCCCAGCAAACTGGGCTGTGATAGGATATAAAGAGAATGGGTTGTTGACCATACTATGGTAGAAATGGTACTTCCAAGGTCTCCATATTGGCAAATCTTACTCAGTTACTCTGCCGCTGAGCCTGACTGAATCTCTGTAAAATTCTCATCTGAGATCTCACTCTGCTCAGACCAACCAGTGACTGATATAATTCTGTCATGTATATGATAAAACATAAAGTATCCAACTGTTTGTACAAAGAATGTTCTGTGATACAGGTGTGAGCAGAGCCGCATTTAGACCTCATGGGGCCCTAGGCAAGATACTGCTTTGGGGCCCCCTCCCTAAAAAAATCCATAGCACTATAGTTTTTTAGCATAACATATATTCAGGGGCTGGGTGGCAGACTTTAGCCCGGGGGGAAAGCATATAGCACTGGCCCATAAGTAGCGGTCCATTTTTAAAGGGTGGTCTCACCGCCGGCCCTGAGTGGGCCCTCTGGGGACCGGTGGGGCCTAGGCAATTGCCTAGGTTGCCTAATGGTAAATCCGGCCCTGGGTGTGAGCTGTTTAGATGGCAGTGACATCAGTCATGTACAACACTGAGGGTGCACACGGCAATGACAGTTATTTTTTTTCAAACTGGATTTGATCTCTGACGAAGCAGCTGAGATTGTGGACAGTTCGACTACTGGATCAAGCATTTTTCTATTTTCACTTTTTATACGTATTTTATAGATATTATAGCACTTATACTTTACATAATTGTTACTTTTTATTATATTATCTGATCCTCATATTGTTACAGTTATTGATAGCTACTATAGTGTTATAAGATATTATAACATATATAAGTCTTACAGTGTTACATTTCAATTTAAGAATAACAGTTTTTTGTACTATATTTATTACACTTGAAGTTTAGTTTGGTGTTTTTACATATTTGTTATTTGTTATAGACTGAGAACAGACTCCATGGCCTCTAGGTAAGCAGGAGGGTAATATTGTGAGATACTATACAAGACATGAAAGCTAAAGAGATGCAGGGTTTCTTCTATCATAAGTTGTACACTATTATTTCACTACGAATAACATATTAACAGCTAACGTGGGGTAATTTTACAGGTAAAACACCTTGATGCCCACAGCTTCAGCCCCTGAGATATTATTTAGCTTTTAATTTCTCAGCCAATAATTCATTGCTAATAATTGGATACTATTGTGAAGACTTTAGCTAAAAGTGCAAAATGGAGATTAAATTAATTTATCCCCTTCCTTTATTTACATGCAACTCTTTTATCATTTTTAGCCACATTTCAGTATCAGTAATATTTATTTGCAATACCTATACAAATTATACTTTAGTTTTTCAGTAGAGTTTTCATTTGCAGAAAATACCATTGGTTTCTTTAAAAACCAATAAATAAAAGAGTAAACTGGTACAACAGTTTAAATGAACACATTTTTTATTTATTTACTAAAAAATTGCAGTTCTACCTGTACAATGGTACTCCAATTTTATGCATTAATATGATATATTTGGTACCCCTTAAAGCATTAACACTCTATGGGGCATATTCAATTCTCGGCGGAAACGCCGAAAATCTCGCGGTCCGCGCACGATTACCGTTATAACGGTAATCATGCTCAGAAAAACCGTTAATACGGTAATTTACTCGCTGGATTTCAGCTCGCAGCTCCCTGAGCCGCGAGCTGGAATCCCAGCTATCTATTACCGTATTAACGGTAATAGTTTTTCCGCAGCGTGGAAAAAAAAGAATTGAATATGCCCCTATGTGTACTTTTTTTTAAAATCTTTATTTTTAAAATGTTAGATGATTATTTTGAAAAGGTGACAGAGATAGAAATAACAAAGCAAAAAAACTTAAACAAAAATAGGCCAAGAATTTATAACATTTAGGAAACTAGCTATCCAACTGGTTTTCCTCTTTTTTAAACAAGTGCCTATTTTATCAATAAATGTAGGGAGCAGTATTATGGCTTTAAACTTTTTTTTAAAAACAAAAATACAGTTTTTATTAAAAAAGAGGAAAACACTAATTTTAATGATGGGACTCCCATCCAAGAGATTGTGCACCAACTTTGTATTGACCAGTGATGGTTTTTCACCATTTTCACTGCTCATTACTTAGGGGTCTCGAGTGCACATACGTTGCAAATCACCCTTTCTGAGTTGCATGTAGAGGGCGAGTATCACGACTCGGGTTAATCCAACTTTTTACATCCTGTTTTTACTGTGTTTACATATAGTGTTAGGTGACATTAATAATGTTATGCCTAGGTTATGGTATCTATGAAACTAGTGAAGATATTGTTCCTGTTCTCCGATCTCCATTTCACCCCTCTAGAGGGACAGAGAACTGACTGTAACTAAGATGCAGTAAGATAGCAATAAAGTAATAACTTATATGAAATATTCAAAATTTAAAGGCATAATTCTGTTAAATAAATCTTTCTCATCAAGGCCATCTCAAGGAGCGGTCACCTCTCCCCATTTCCAGAGAGGCAAGAGGAAGAGAGAGGTCAGCGGACAATATGGAGAACAGCAGTAAGTGGAAGATTTCATCTTATTTTAGTTACATATATACAGTCATGGTCAAAAATTTTGAGAATGACACAAGTATTGGTTTTCACAAAGTTTGCTGCTTCAGTGTTTTTAGACCTTTCTGTCAGATGTAGCTATGGTATACTGAAGTAAAATCACAAGCATTTCAAAAGTATTTTTCTGATCATTGTTCATGACATTCTGGAGTATATGCAAATTGCCATCAAAGTGGAGATTTAAAAGTGGCATTGTGAAGGATTAGGGGAATGTAAGTGGATGTAATTTGCTAGTTTTACAATGAAGGCAGTATGAGAAGTGACAGTATGGCATACCAATGTATACACCCCCACTTCATCCACTGCATATATACTTTTCTATGTATGTATATATTATGGAATAATAACAAATTGTACACAAAACAATGAACACATAACATGTCTGTATAGAAATATGTTGACATACATTATCTACTAAACTGTACTTTCATTTTCCCCTCCCAAATCACTGTCTAGGTGTCCACCAGAGTGCCAGAAGCGGAGAGCTCCAAATGTCATCCCAATGGTGAAGCCATGGAAGGAACATATCTCCCTGCAGCCAGAAGAGCGGGCTGCTTTCTATCACCTCCTGGGTAGGACATACTGTACATTTCAGTTTCCAATGTAAAATTATAGGCACATGTTACCTGACATTATATAAATAGTTATATGGACAACCATATGTTTACTACATCATACAGCCCATCACCACTGTCATAGAGTTTTCCATGGAATTAAATGTGTAGTCCACCTTTGGGAACTGTCTGCTGAAAAGAACATGCACCCCTCTATAGCATGTAGGGAATGTTCACCCCTGGAGCTCCTGTTACATTACTCCAGGAACTGGATCATGCTGCAACCTGTTCATCTTCCCTGCAGCATTAAGAGTACTAAAATAATCCTTAGCTCCTCAATAGAGCTCTGTTGAACCAGTGTGGACTAATTGAGTCCTCCAGGGCCATGACCAGCAGTGAGAGATAGCGCTCGGGCTCAATTAATGGGATCCCTATTTCATATACAGGGGCACATGTTGTATTCAGCAGAAGGTTTCCTCTACATGTTCATAGCAAAAAGGCATTAAAAGTAATTCAAAATGCTGGTAAAATGTAGGCAACCGAGGAAATGCTGTTTATGTTGTTATGAATCTATTTAATCACTATTACCCCTTAAACAGAAAAGTACATGGCTTAGGCCATCAAGAAGATGGTGAATACAAGGGTGTTTCATGCTAAATGTAGGCTACCCTTAGTAATGCATAACAAAATGTTCCCAAATGCACTATTAGGATTTCGTTTCGCTGGATGAGGGGCCTGATTCATTAAGGATCTTAAATGAAGAGGTATCTTATTTCAGTCTCCTGGACAAAACCATGTTACAATGCAAGGGGTGCAAACTAGTTTTCTGTTTTGCACATAAGTTAAATACTGACTGGTTTCTCATGTAGCACACAAATACTTGATAGCTTATTTGTACACTGAAATTTAAAGTTGATATTTGTGTGCTACATGAAAAAACAGTCAGTATTTAACTTATGTGCAAAACAGAAAACTAGTTTGCACCCCTTGCATTGTAACATGGTTTTGTCCAGGAGACTGAAATAAGATACCCCTTCATTTAAGATCCTTAATGAATCAGGCCCGAGATCATTAAATGATTAAGGGAAAGGTGGTTCCCTGGTTTAGCTGATGGCAACAAATTCTTTATGCTCTCACAAACAACATGATAATTAGATATCTCCCCATTTGGTAGAGATCAAGCAACTGACTATACTTTACGAGTATTTTGGATGCATTTCCCACCGTCTATGTGTGATTTATTTACCACATATATAGTCACACATATGCCAATATAAATCAGTGATAGAGCAATTAGAATCACTACTTTTAAACATAGAGAACTGTGTATGTGTGTATGTGTATATATATATATATGTTTATATACATACTTCCCTGCAGTTGTCGCTGTGTTAACAGGGAGGTGCTTCTCTAACTAAGCAGTGACTGACAGCAGTTAGACCGAGCTGCTTTACATAGATGCACAATGCGGATTGGTTAATTCTTACATAGGGCCAGGGCCAGTAATGTCACAGTAACTCAGTCACAGGGAGGACAAAGCTAATACATTACTTTTACCAGAACTGTAATTGAAGTGATGTCTGTAAAGTAAAATTACATTGCGGAGCTTAGAGGTAATTTAAAATATAAACACTTGACACATGCAAAGAAGCCTCAAGCTTACCTTACCTACATAACATATTTATTACATAAATAATCATCCGGCGAGGAGGATGATAGGTGAAAATGAAAATGTGGATTTAATTAAAGGGTTGGTTTGAAATAGAAAACTTTGAAGTGGCATTTTCCATCTTGATAGTCACCCAGTTAGGGAAATGAATATAAAGCATATGCCCATTTCTATAGCGGAAAGTGGATATGAACGCGGTCTTCCTCAAAGAGGTCACATATGGACATTTATCAATGTACTGCATGTGCACATATACTATGGTTAGTAAATGACACTTATTATGGTGTATTATACAGACGTGTAGATTGAATATACTTCCCCACATTATTGTACATTGAACTTCTTACAATATATAATTTATAGCAGACATTACTTATTACAATATTATATTTATCTGTATCCGACGGCAGGTGACAGAATGTAATTAGCGACATTCACATTGCGTATGGTTCAGTCCAGGAAATAGAAAATATAATGTTATGCTACACTGGAGATCTGTGGGAATAACATTTGAGGGACAGCTACATATGTAACACTGTAGAACATAGACTGTTTCTCACAGGTGAATGTAGAGATTGTGACCTAGTACAACTGTAACACATTGAGTATCCCAGCTGATATATCTTTATCTATTCTAGAAGAAGATCATGTTCAGGATTTCCTGGTCAGGGACACGGGCCTGAGAATTTCCGACAAGGTATTTATACATTTCCAATGAAAGAGACAGACAACATGATAGATATAAGTGATTGACAAGATCTAATTATTTCTATATGAATAAATAACCTTACAGTGGTTGTAATCAGACTAGACAATGTTATTTTGTTGGTTAGGATGTAAAATACATTACTAAGTGCTGACATTGAACATCACCTTCTGATATGTGTGTAAAGGGACTATGTCATATACTGAATACAAATGTAAGTTATTAGTTAATATGTTTTACATTCATTACCAGCCAGTAACATATTTCTCTTCCCCACCAGTATCTCCTGGCCATGGTCCTGGCTTACTTCAAACGGGCCGGACTGAAGACCGAGGAGTACAGAAAGTACTTTTTCGCAGCCCTGTAAGTATCTACATTAAATAAATTGGAGAAGGTTTAGCAAAATAATTATTTAACACTACAACTTGTTGTATCATTTGACCAAACTGATCCAAGCACCACTAACTTGGCTATTTATGATCTTCAGGTATAGAAGCCCCTTCTCCCTTAGAGCTAGCAGGAAAACTGGGGCGCAGTTGTCCCCAGGACTGTACACTTTGTTACATATTAGCATTAGGGTTACCAAGCACACTAGTGTGCACCGGGGGCACACACCCACATCATGTCATGTGCATGATACATCCCTTGTACTAATTAACTCAGTGGCCAGAGGCAGAACTATAGCTGTGGGGCTCAGGGGAGGTGAGAGGGGGCTTTCGATGTTGCCCCAACCACTACATCAGATTCTGCTCTGCTCTTCTGAGCTCACATGGGAGCTTGAACATGTGCAGTGAAGCCTCCATTTTGGTCTTTTTTACACGCGTTGGCCCTCATGTATGCTCAGAATACAAAGCAGAGAAAGGGCCTGCAGGGGACTGGACACATATTGCAGCCCCTCCTCAAAATTCTGCTATGGACCCTGGAAGTTTCTCGTTACATACCCGACCATGGCTAAATTACTGCTTATTTTACTTTGTATCTTTTCTGATACATATTTTACCTACTGTCTCTTTCTAGAGCAAATCTATATCTTCTGTCTATATTAACTCACTGTGTGTTGCTCCAGATTCTTGGCAAACCAAGTAGAAGAAGAGGTAACCGCCTTCATGATGGAGATCTATCCCTGGGCCCTCGGATGGACGTGGAGACAGAGAATGGGACGTCTGCAAGATCGAAGGAACAATTTGCTGATCCGGATGGAATTCCATGCTATGGTGGACCGGGCCTCCTGTGATATGGTTTGTATCAATGAGGAATAAGAAACTTATGCTGGAGCTGGTAGAAAATATAGTAGTGAAACAGTTGATAAAGTATTGTATAGTGGAGGAAATAGGTTTGTTACTACAAGGTGGAGACTTAGTGAACCGCATGCATTTTTGTAGTACTCAATTTCTATGACTTGGGCTTTGGTTAGGTATCCAAAGTTAGTTTGTAAACCATAGAAGCCTAAACATGTATGACCAGGCGTAAATTTTAAGTATGAAATGAAACTGCTCACTTTATAAATAATAACATATAATAGACACATTTGAAAGTTTTTATAAGCAATTTTGGAACTGATATTAAGTTCTAAATTCTGCCCGATATTTCCCACTCTGTCCCCCAATCAACATCTGGTCTAACAGGTGGTAAATAATCAGCATTTGCAAATGCATGTTAGGCTGTCACAATAGAAAGATTAAATAGTTGTGTAAACATGTGAGAATGGAAAAACAAAAGGGCAGGCTAGATGGGCCACGCTGCTCTATGATACACAGATGTTCTAAACTCTCTTATTGAATATAACGAGACCTAAGCAGGCTGTTAATGCCTTTGTCTCCTCACAAATATGATATTATGTTCTAAGACAGGTAAGGTTCAGTTAGCTCTTTATTGTTGCTTAAAACTTAAGTAGAAGAGGATTAAAATGATATGCAAATATAAGTGCTAACATATTAGTAGTTATTCATTAAACTCTCTTATGTTAAACCAAGGTCAAAAAGGTTCAAAATTTAAGTGACACCTAACCCCGTTGTTGTAGCTCATTAGAGGCTTTTTATTAACCTATTTAATTCAATAAGGTCACCTTATCGTATCCTTAGGTGATCTTATTTTTCGAATGATGTGGATGCATGAAATCCACATGTGTAAAAGTTATTTGTGATAGGATATCTTACATTGCCTCTTTTCTCTTGACATGAACCAGTAAATTATAACTAACATTTATATATGTAATTTCCTGTACATGTCTAAATATAATTGACCTGTATATATACATATGGGTATGAATGGTTGATGCACAATTTAAGACAATTCCTTTGCGATTATATTATTTAGTAAATGGCACTGAAATCATAATTTTGTCTTTCAGTATTATACATCTCTCTCCATCTTTATCAGATTTCCCCTAGCATTATTCTCTTCCTATTCACGCTCTTTCCACTCTACGCACTCTTATATTTGATGCTGGAGAATTCCGGCTAAAAGGCATTCTGGTACACACAAACATCAAGCTATAGCCCTTCTCTTTAAGCGCTGTCACACACAGAACTGATAACGCATTGCTGATACATCAAGAATTCACTTGTGCAGCAGAACTGTTTTTTTAAGTAGCATCAGGGTGCTACTTAAATAATCAGTTTTGTGCATGTGTATTAATGATGTGTGCACCAAAAGTAATGCTTTAGTGTTGCTTAAGCAAAGCAAAGAAATGTTATATAGGGTAGATTATTGCATATAGCAAAGATACTTAACAAAGTCTTTTAATGTCTCTTACTTAAATAGTAAGGTGCCCCCTATAACACATTATAGCACCTGGTCCTATGTCTTTCATAACAATAATCTAAAATAGATTCACAATAAAAATAAAATAACAGTGTTTGGTTAAAATTTCACGTTGAAAAAAACAATTCTGTTAATGTTTGTAGATCATGGCAGAAGACCCTACTCACTGGGCTTGGATGAGGAACAGGAAAGATCACCATGGCTGGGCCATACGCCGGAGGAACATTGAAGAATACCGCATCCGAGGCCCAGGGAGCAGCCCTCTATCCTGCTCCCTGTGTAACGCCCCTATGAGCCATCCGATCCAGTGGGAAGTGGTCGGAAACATCATCTGCCACGAAGATCGTCAGGAGGAGACTGAGACAATTATCAAGGTCCTGGTCCCCTGAACATCCTCAGTGAGTAGAGGGCCAGTGGTACAGAAAATGTAATTGTTCAACAAGTATTTAAATAACAAAATTATGTATGTAAGTAGAGTTAGTAACTAAAATGAAGTTAGTATTTTAGACATTGACCCATGTTAAAATGAAAAGTGTCCAATAGTAATTAAATCTGTATAAGTTTTAATATTCAGAAGTGGAGATAAGATCAGATCTGGGGTTAGAGGATAGGCAAGGTAATAATGATCACGAATAATAAACACAATTAGAAATGTTGTTGGACTCAGTGAGGTAATAACTGACATACTGAGTACAGAAGAACATGGAACCATAATAATCACAGAAAGTTACTCAGTCACCGCTTCTTAGATCCCTTTCATAAAATATCATCAATCAACTCTTTCTGGATTTCCACTTTATAGCCTGGTACATAACTGTACATCTATATAACAATAATCCATGAGAAATGATTTGTAACCAAAATGACCTTTTATTCATTTTGGAAACAGATATGTTTAAAGGGAAATGCATTATATCTTTATGAATCTTCAGAGCTCAGGTTTAACTTTACAAATATCATTTGTCTCCAATGATTACTGTCTGAGCATAAAGATGCACTCTTGTTATTATTACTCAATGTAGTAAAACATAAAGAATCAGAAAATGTGGTATCAAGAACATGGGTTTCCATTTCTAATATTCTAATATATGAATTGAAACAACATATTACAACACAGTGCAGGATTAACCTTTACCAGTTACCTATTGTTTTAATTGTTTCCAATGCCATTTTATTTGGAAAGTTGAGAATATTTAGCATTTTATGTTAGCAAATCAGTAAGTTAATCAGACCACTAATCTCCCATAATTCTGGAGAACTGGCACATACATGAAGTTCTACGCATCCATAAATATCCCTCCTGCTTCCTCTCAGTGTGATGGACAGTAACATGGTGTCTATTCTTCTTTATTCTGGTATCTGATCCAGGTTCAGCATCAGTTTGAAATTTTTTATAAAATATTAACTTTGAGTCAACAGTTTTAAAAAATTTCAGGAAATTTACAAATCATTACATCTACGGAGGCACAATGTTTCTTTACATGTACATGTCTGACTATTTTTCTGGCTGGCTCATATCAATGTGCAGAAACATCCCATAAACACAAGAGTCACATTGATTTACAGACAGGTGGGGGCTCGCATGAGTCAATTCTGTTAACCTTTTCCATCACAGTGCTTGGGAAAATAATAAAGAGTAAAACTATCACATCAAATACGGAGCTACAACCACTTTAGGTTCACACCAGTGTTTCAGCTTCTTCTCCAGTTTTCTAAATAAATTTTGATAAATTAAGATTAATTTATGTCTTAAATGAATTATGAGAGTAATGGGACATTCAGACCTTCTTTATAACATATGTTACTATGACATTGCTCGATGTGCGCCTATAAATGCACTTTCCCGCATATGTGAGATTGAAAGGTGTAGAGTGTGTCATAAATATAGTGATGAAGCCTGATCTCTGGCTCCTCAGATGTAGTAGAGAATTCATGACTTTTATAGAGAGGGAAAGGCTCAGCACCCTCTCAAAAAGCAGCGTATGCACTATGCAGCTGTGAATCCTTCCTCTATACCCCAATATTTTGTTTAACTAATCAAATCCTGTAAAATGAAATCTCGTTCCTGCAGTCAGGAGATAAATGCTACACTCTCATGTGCTTAATCTGCTTTTAGAAAGGGACACACAACTCCTCTCATCACTGGTGCAAACTCTCCCTGCAGATGCCGCTATCATGACCTGCAAATCCATCCCCTGATCAGCTAGGTGCACTTGTACACAAAAGTAGTCACTTGACATCACAAAAGAGTATTTGTTCTGTGGTTTTACACTCTTGCAGATTGTTAGTTACCCTTTTTTAGTGTAAGCTGAGAATGAATGTAATATGCTTCCATCTTGTGTGTCTTTTTACAGTCATGAAGCAAGCACCAAGAGGACTAAGGAGAAGAACATCCAGGAAGAATACCAGTAGATGGAAGAAGAGAAGACCAGAGAAGAGGAATAGGATCATCTGCCATTTTGTGATTCCAGTACACAAACATACATTGCAATAGACACCCATATAACATTGTAGGACAGCTGTTTCTCCCTTTAGTATGCCCAGAGGAGGGGCAGTACAGCAGCCATGGCTCCTTGCAGGTTTCCTCCACCGGGGGTTTTTCCTGTCCTGAGTGCTGCTGTACACTCTGCGTGAGTGATGGGAGTGATAGATAATACAATTTCTCTATATATTATTATTTATTACTTATATATATTATAATAAAATTAACATAAAATAACATATATAAATACCTTGTACTAAATTTCATATTTTAAGCTCATCTTTAATTTTGTTTGAGTCATTTATTTGCGTATTTTTCTAGTTTATTATGTCAACCAAAAAAATGAAGAAAAAAAAACATGATATTGTTAATCTTGGGCTAAAAAGTTGTGTGTTTCCCAGCAGCAGAATTGGCCATGTATAACCAGCTTCTCTGTGCCAAGTCTGTAAAGCTGGTCATACACGGCCAATTCTCCTGCTCGGTATGAGTGTCAGGTAACATGGTTAATATTCATCTTGGCCACATGTGATTACCACAACACATCCGCTATCATTGGAGTCTATTAGTGCAATGGAATATGGATGACATCTTAAGTTATCTTCTGACCAGATTTATGAAACATACCTGTTAATGCCAATTACCAATATCTGCTGCCACACTAAAGGCTATGACTGTTGGAAGGTTGGATAGCAGACATATGCCTCCCTGGTTCCAGTCACAAGTGTGCAGCTCGTAAAAGGATGAACATCCTCTAGAATGTAAGCTCTCGCAGGCAGGGTCCTCTTTACCTATTGTCCCATGTCTGTCTACTGTCTGACTCCCTCGTACATCCTGTCATGTCTTTTGCTGCACTCTGTGTGAGTCCCCATAGCACTACTCACACTTATCTGTGCTACTTATGTGTATTACCTCATCTATTTGTTTCTTCATTCTGTATCCGGCGCTACGGAATCTGTGGAGCCTTACAAATAAATAAATAATAACAGGTAGTGTTAGGTGTGTGATGGAGACATGGGTTGACCAATTTGTGTAGACTATAGGATAATTGTTCATGTCATTTATTATCTCAAGAACTAGAAACTTCTTCACTTCCCCTCATGTAGAATGTTGGGAACCAGCATCTGGCAGATGAAATGATACAGAGATAGATAACTACTGTACTAACTAGAAAAATAGTGCTCAAATTAAATTCCCTGATCTGTCCGAATGACCCATAAACCATCTATTGGTGATTTGAACCACAAAATAAAGGGAAAGGAAAAGTGCTGGAAGCATTTTATACCTAGGTATAAAATGCTACCAGCACACCTAGATGTTAAAGTGACATTTCCTCAGAAGATACTACATAGATTGCACTTATTCCACGTTTCGCTCCCAAGGACAGTCACAGTCATCCATCCTGTGGTTCTTCAGATTCAAATTGACATAGAATATCCCATGAAAGGAGAGACAGACATCGTATTATTTTGATACATGTACATACAAGAAATGTTCACTGACCCCCGTGTTTTGGTTTTGATTTTGTTTTGGATCTGGATTAACTTCTTGTTTTGGTTTTGTTTTTGGCAAAACCGCCCTCACGTGTTTTGGTTTTGAATCTCTATTTTTTTTCTAAAATCCCTATTATTTTTGCTAAAATAACATAATTTGGCTCTTTTTTTGTTCCTACATTTTTAATGACCTCAATAACATTACTTTCCAGTAATTTCCAGTAAATTATTGTCACGTGACAAGAACACTGCTACCCCTGTTTCTGTGTGAGCAATGGCGCTGGATCTCCTGGGGAGGGAGGTACTTATGGAATCCAAAACCCGTGAGATCCTGGCAATGCAACAATGACGTTTTGCCTCGATTCAGATATGAGGAAGCGCAAAAGAACTGAGCCCCCTAGCGAGCCTTCTCGGATCCCCTAAGTTCGGATAGGTTCAGTTTTCAGAAAACCGAGCCCAAGCATCTCTAGTACATACCCACAGCTCATTCATTTTATAACAGTTAGGCAAAAAATTAAATTTCGCACCATTAAACTTGTGTGATAGCATATCTGTCAACCAGAAATTTGCCCACACTAGTACACAAGATGTCCCATGTCTTAATAACCTGAATGTGAAAATTTCTCATTGCTATGTAAGCTAATATTGAGTAGAAATACATTTAGCAGAAATGCTCAAACACTAACATACACTATATGGGCAAAAGTATTCGGACGCTTGGCCATTACACCAAGAGGGACTGTCATGACATTGTGTTCAAATACACATACTTTAATTTGTAGTTAGTTCCTCTTTTGCAGCGATAACGGCTGCCACTCTTCTTGGATGGCTTTCCACAAGATGTTAGAGTGTTTCTGTGGGAATCTGTGCCCATTCATTTTGTAATACATTTATGATGTCAGGCACTGATGTTGAACGAGAAGTCCTGGTTCCCAATCTCCGTTCCAGTTCATTCCAAAGGTGTTAAATGGAGTTGAGGTCAGTGCTCTGTGTGGGCCAGTCAAGTTCTTCCACACCAAACTCTTCAAACCATGTCTTTGTAGTTCTTGCTTTGTGCACTAGGGCACAGTCATGTTGGAGTAGATAGGGCCTTCCCCAAACTGGTATGCTGAAGTATTAAAATTGCACTTCACAGGAGATAAGGGGCCTAGCACAAACCATGAAAAACAGCTCCGCACCATTATCTCTCTGTCACCAAACTTCACAGTTGGCATAATACACTCAAGCAGGTAATGTTCTCCAGGCATCCCCCAAACCCAGACTTGCCCATATGACTGCCAAACATAGAATCGTAATTCATCACTCCACAGAACACATTTCCACTGCTCCACAGTCCAATGTCGGTGTGCTCCTACACTGCTCCATCCGACAATTGGCATTGGTCTTGGTGATGTGAGTCTTGCATGCAGCTGCTCGGCCATGGAAATCCATTCCAATTTTTGTGCTTACATTAATGCCAGTGGAAGTTCGGAACTCTTCAGCTATGGAATCAGCAGAGCATTGGCGGCTTTTATGCACCATGCACATTTGCAGTCGTTGACCCCACTCTGTGATTTTCTGTCTTCTTCCGTTTCGTGGCTGAGTTGCTCTTTTGTTCCTAAATGCTTTCACTTTCTAATAATATCACTTGCAGTTGACTGTGGAATGTCCAGCAGGGATGAAATTTCACGAACCGTCTTATAGCAAAGGTAGCATCCTATCACAGTACCACACTTGAAGTCAGTGAGCTCTTCAGAACCCATTTAGTATCACAAATGTTTGCAAATGGAGATTGCATGGCGAGGTGCTTGATTTTATACACCTCTGGCAACGGGTCTGATTGAAACACCTCAATTCAAAAATAACAGGTGTGGCCAATTAATTTTGTCCATATAGTGTATATTAAATGTAGATTTTAAAATTATTTTAGTTGTTTCACAATTCCATAGCACTTTACAATTGGGGCAAACACAGTAATAATCAAATTGAGTAAAACAGATTAAGAGGTAAGAAGGCCATGCTCGCAAGCTTAGAATCTATGGGACATTGGGAGTTGGATGCATGAAGTTAAGTGTACATATTGCTTTTCAGTACAGCCAGATTGTAAAGCCAAAAAAAAAAGCAAAAAACAAAAACTAAAACAAACAAAAGGGCCTAGTATGCTATATGATCCAGTCACGCAGAAATGTTTGTCAGAGTGTTGTAGTCTCAACATATAATGCAATTCAATGGGTATTTTACATTTATTTGAACTGTAAAGATGGGGTAGTTATCATTATCAAGTTATTGATGATGACTGACGTATCTTTACTCTGGTCACATCTATACGGAGGACTACGTGCAACTCAAAATACACATAGAAAAACCCATCTGTTCACATACATTTTTTGTGTACACTTGGGCCACATTTTTACAGACTCTTTGAAACAAGGTCCTAATAGTGCAGCTTACTGAGAGTACAAACTCGGTACATATGATAATATAGTACCCATGTCACTGCTATGAGCAATTCAGCGATGAAACCTCCTGCCTTTGTCCACAGGTAAATTAGCACAATCATCTTTTCCTCACTATGGTAAAAAGTAAATGATATCATCACTAATTTCTTGCTATTACTTATTGACTCATAAAAGTAGACATGGCAGATAATCTGTCCTACTGGTTGCTAGTTATTTCTATACTGTACCACTAGATCCTTGGATATAACACCAGGTAGCAGACCATATCCTTACCTTTCACCCTACTCCAGACATTATCTACACTATGGGCTAGATTTACTAAGCTGCGGGTTTGAAAAAGTGGGGATGTTGCCTATAGCAACCAATTAGATTCTAGCTTTCATTTATTTAGTGCTTTCTCCAAAATGACAGCTAGAATCTGATTGGTTGCTATAGGCAACATCCCCACTTTTTCAAACCCGCAGCTTAGTAAATCTAGCCCTATATGTCTTTTCTACCTTTTTCACCTCCATGTCGCAGTTATCGACCCTCCCCCTGGCCCCACCTCTCACTTTCTGAACATTTTGCAGCCTGGCTCTTCCATTTCCTTTCCTCTAGCTTACCCACCCTTACCCTTGGCGACGTCAATATGTCCATTAATACCTGTATGATAATTCTACCTACAATTTCCTCTCCATCACCTCTGCCCCTAGTCTCACCTAGTGGATTTTGTCTCCCAATCACCATGACGTGCATTCTTCCCCTGCTGCACCCACAACCCTGCAGACACTACACATACCTGCGTGATATTAACTCCTCCCGCTTCTCTGCCACCCTTGAACCACTCCCAACTCCTATTTGTCTTTCCCTAACACTGCAGTCTACTTTTACAACTCCACGATCTCAGCAGCCCTAGATGAAGTCGCCCTTGCCAACACACTTCATTCTAAGTCCTTACCTTGGCACCCCAAACTCATTGTCTACTTTCAGCGATGCTCCCATTCCACTTAGCACCCCTGGAGAAAGTCTCACTCCAACACAGGCTTTATCCATTTCAAATTCATCCTGTCATTCTATTACAATGTCTTCTCTCTTGCCAAACAGTCCTTTTTGAAAACCTTTATCTCCTCCTAGTCCAAAATTCCAGTTACCTATATTTCACCAGCAACTGCCTTCAATTTCCCCGCCCCCCCTCCATCCACCTTTACTGCCCACGATTTTGCTTCTTACTTCAATGGGAGAATCGACTCCATCCATTATGATATCTTTTCCTAATAGATCTCCCTTCCCACACCCCAGACCATTTTAAAAAATCCCTGCCACTCTGTCCACCTTTACTCCTGTCATAGACTCTGAGATCCTGTTACTCCTCCAGTCCTCTTCCTCCTCAACCTGTTCTCTTAACCCTTAGTCCGAGATGCGAGTTGCACAAGTATTATGGCGGTACTTCTGCTGCCACAATATATATTCTGTTAACAGATAATGTATTTTAAGTAATTTAACAACTACAAACTGGTTTAAAGTAGAGATGCTCACTGATCCCCGTGAAGTGGTTTTGGTTTTGGTTTTGGATCTGGATTAGCTTTGTGTTTTGATTTTGGTTTTGGCAAAACCAACTTTGTGTGTTTTGGTTTTGGTTTTGAATCTGTATTTTTTAGAAAAATTCCAAAAATATGCTAAAATCACATAATTTTTCTCTTTTTGTTCCTACATTCTTAGTAACCTCAATAACATTAATTTAAAGTCATTTGCAGTCAATTTTGACCACCTCACAAGGAGGAGGGGCGCTCCCCTCGCCTGCTATCCCCTCTGTCCGACGGCATAGTAAAAAAAAATTGCGGCCACGTTAATAGGTAAAAAACAAAAAAAAACAGGCACCTGATCGCGCAGCGGCTCCCGGCAGTCTCCTTTCCTCCTCACTCCCACTGAATTGTGTGTGTGTGTGAGGGGCCAGCATATTTGTATTGTGTGTATGTGTGTGAGGGGCCAGCGTATTTGTATTGTGTGTATGTGTGTGAGGGGCCAGCGTATTTGTATTGTGTGTATGTGTGTGAGGGGCCAGTGTATTTCTATTGTGTGTGTGAGGGGCTATGGATTTTTTTAGGGAGGGGGGGCCCAAACCAGTTTCTTGCCTAGGGCCCTATGAGGTCTAAATCCGTCTCTGTCCGAGCCGAGTCATTGTTACATCATTGGATCTCGAGAGTTTTGAAATCTATAAATACCACCCTCCACGGCTATCTAGTGCTATTTGAAAGAGAGACACAGAAGGGGTAGCACACTGTGTAGAGCAGTTGATCAGCCAAATAGATAGAATTGAAAGAGGAGGGGGTAGCAGTGTTCAACAAAGTCTACAGTGACATTCAGGAGAGCTCCATTGGCAATTCTCATTGCAGAAAAATACATATACTAGTGCTATCAGGGTTGGTGTAATTCTGCAGTCAAATTCTACTCTGTTATATAGCTAACACACAAAAAGGAGAGCTCCATTGCTAATTGTCATTGCTGAAATACAAATATTAGGCCTTGCAGGCTTGTGAATGGATTCACAGCAGTACACAGAAGAGCAGGAGCACAAAGCAGCTGCTGCCACCAGTCATGATGATAGTAATCCCTGTACGTCATCTGGTAAAGCCTATGTAAAAGTACATAGTGTTTTTAAGTCAGGGAAACAAAAAAGTAAAAAAACACCTTTTTCTTTGGTCAAGAAAAAAAGAGCTGTAATCTAGGCAAAATTATCTGCAGAAAAAATAGAATTGTCAACATGCCATTCTATACACGCAGTGGCAAAGAAAGAATGAGTCCTTAATCTTTCTCTATGAGTGCGAGTTCTGCAACTGTCACAGAAGCATCTTCTTGTAAGGTCGTCACCAAGCAAGACCTTGTCATTCGGACTCCAAAAGTGGTGTCCAAATACTTTTACGTGTAAAAGTCGAACTGGAAGAAAACAGTAAGGCATTAGAAGAAAATGTATGTTTAGACTCAGAAATGACACAAATCCCTGAGGAGAGTCTATCCACAAGTGCTATGTGTAATCGTGACCATTCTGATATTGTACCAATAAAGATGTGTGCCTGAACAGCCCAAGTGTAGCCAGTGATACACCAATTGAAGATGCCACTTTGGAATTGGACTTTTGTAATGGTGGATTCCAGTGGTGATTAATTAGTAATGTGTGAGGATGACGTACACACTGATGAGGCTGAGGATGATGACAGCAACATTTTGACACAGTAGAGTTTATTAACAGCACTGTTACCTTTGGTGCCTTAAGCCCATTGTTAACTTGTTTTGTAGGGGCCCAAACAAACCAAGCACTTCAGCCACATGGAGTGCACTTTTGTGGCTGAAGTGCTTGGTTTGTTAAAGTGTGCATGTCCTTTTTAAGATCCAACATAAGGGAGGGTGGGAGGGCCCAAGGACAATTCCATCTTGCACCACTTTTCTTTTCTGCCACTGCTGTGTGCCAATGTGTCCTAGATGTGCTAGGAACTGCCATGTGTTTGAGTCATTGCTCTGTCGCTTAGCATCCAGCCAGGTCGCTGCAGTCGTTGTCCGAAAGTGTATGAAAATATTATCGTGACCTGTGAGGTGGTCAAAATTGACTGGAAATGAATGGAAATTAGTGTTATTGAGTATGAAAATAATGTAAGAACAAAAAAAGGAGCAAAATTATGTGATTTTAGCATATTTTAGCAATTTTTCAAAAAAATACAGATCCAAAACCAAAACACGCAAGGGCGGTTTTGCCAAAACCAAAACCAAAACACGAAGTTAATCCAGATCCAAAACCAAAACCAAAACACAGGGGGCTGTGAGCATCTCTTTTTAATGTGGAACCTACCCTGTGTAAGTGATAATGAAGGTAGGTATTAAATGGTTATCAAGATATTAGCATTAATAGTATATTTCTTAATTATTAGACTCTCCTCAAAGCAGAGAGCAATAGCAGGATTTCAGGGAAGTAACACTCGCTTTAGGGTTGGAAAATAGATACACTTTTACAGTTGTGTTGTTAAGTTATGTTTCTTAAAAGTGTTTCAGCTACTATGTAGCCTTCTTCTTGCAAAATCCCTGTCACACATCAGAGTCTTAGTCACACTTATCACATCCATCTGTGTCATCCGACCATTTCCTGGCCCCCTGCAGTCATTCCTGAACACTGAATCACCATTTGTAAACAGGCAGTTCCTGACTGTTCTGCTCCATGGGCACGGCCATATTGAATTCTTTAATGTGATCTATTCATTTCATCCAGACTCCAGCAGCTCCGCTCACGGGTTGGGTATGTTTTCCCAACTGTGAAATGACCGACAACGAGGATACCTACAAAAAAAAAAACCCTTTACTATTAAACTGACATTAATATAATATGGCGTTAACTAAACAGCGAAACAACACATTTCCGAAGAGAGCGATATGCTGACAGCTACTAATCCCTAACACACTGGTTGCACTTCAGTTTCACGTCACTAAACAGAGCAACATAGAGAAGTCTGAATTTAAAGCGGCAATGTCAGGACCCCGCAAGTACACACTTTTGATTAAAGGCGCTATCTTCGGAAATGTGCTGCGTCGCTGTTTAGGTAATTCTGTATTATAATCATGTCGGCTTTATAGTGATTTTTTTGCAGGTATCCTCGTTGTCGGTCATTTCACAGTCGAGAAAACGAGTACCACTGGCACTCATATGACCTGTGCAGCCAATAGGCACTGGGTGCACCCTATCTAAACCAGCTTTTGAGTCCAGCTGATTGTCAGAACAACTTTCTTTCTTCTTATGAGGATAGTTCCATCCTGGCTTCAGTTGTTTTTGGCATATTCTGCATTTGCCAAACTGCCCGTTTCTCAGCAAGAACTTTGCATCTCTTAGCAGACACCTAAAGACATTGCTATCTTCTTCATGGATCTCCTTTCCATACTGCCAAACACATCTGGGTTTTCCTACAGCACTTCCATTCCGCAGTAGCTTGTTATTCTGCCGTTATCATCAGTCCTGTAGCGGGGGCTAGCTACAAAGGGGTCTCAAATGCTTATTTCCAATTCTTTGAATTTGTTTGTCAGTTCCAGGCCGGTATCCAGCTCACAGTCCTTAGTTCTTCATTTCTGGTCTCAGTTCTGAGTTCTTGTTTTTAATTTAAGCTTTATTATGTTCTGAGTTTCTGTAGGTTGCATCCTTCTGTGTTCCCAGTAGTGGGTTCTAGCTCCGTTTGTGTTTGTCTGGATTCAGGTCAGGGGTTGATCACTTCATGAATGGTTCCAGATTCTTACAGCAGCGGATTCCAATTCTGTATTCCGGCACAGACCCCGGTCCTAAGACTCTTTTGTTTCTGCTAGTGCTACTCTGGGTTCTGGCAGACTACGGATTATACCACAACATTTCCTAGATGAACAGAGATTTTAGCAAGGCTCCCAGTTTCAACTATACTACTGTCTCAGCTTGAACCAAAGTTCCCAATACGGATCAGCAAAAATAGACGACTGTGACAATCCCTGAAAATTGTTATTAAAGAAAGTTATTATTATTATCAACATTTATTTATATAGTGGCAGCATATAAATAGTTCACTGTGTATGCCCTTCTTCCCATTCACAAGACCTTTTACATACTTAACTATCTTATCTAAAATAAAGTCACGGAGATCTATATATATAAGTGACTAAAGAAGGTCACAGTTTTATTAATTTGGTGGCAGAGAAAGAGCACAGCGGGACAGCTACCAGACTTATACCCAATACCAAGCTTGGAAATGGCGAACTGCCATGCATCCACTTAAAATGCAACTAGCCCTTAAACGCCTGTCCAGCGCTAACCTAGCGTCAGCGTAACTGCACCACCTCTAAACTCACAATGCCCTCCCTCACAGAAGGAACCCTCCTCACTGACCATCGCCTCGAAGGGAAGAGAGACCTGCAGCCAATCACGATAGTGCCGTATGTTATTAACTGCTGATCGCAGTGCCTTCCTACCACGCTGCAGCCCGCCAACATCCAAGCAAATAAGACTCCTCAACTCCGACAATATCCTCTTGATGAAAATATCTAGCCCAGTGTTGGCTAACCTGTGACACTCCAGGTGTTGTGAAACTACAAGTACCAGTATACCCTTCCAGCAATAAGCTGCTATATATTGGCAAAGCATGCTGGGACTTGTATTTTCACAACACCTGGGGGTAAATGTATCAATATGCGGGTTCTTCAACACCCGCGTGTTCAGCCTCTTCCGCGATTAAATTTCAAGCGGCGCTTCATTGTAAAGGGAAGATAACCCTTTACAATGCAGCGCCGCTTGAAATTTAATCGCGGAAGAGGCTGAACATGCGGGTGTTGAAGAACCCGCATATTGATACATTTACCCCCTGGAGTGTCACAGGTTAGCCAACACTGATCTAGCCCCTCATCCGTTAAGTGCACTCCATCTCTCCTGTAAAGATGTTCTCTGTCTACTGTTATGATAAAACCCCTCAGTGACCTAGTCAATTTGAGAATGGCACTATTAAGTTTTCTCACCATTCTTAGAATAGTTTTTTGTGGGATTGCTGACCTCAAAGTTAGTTGTGGGATTAAAGCGGACCAGCCTATTGTAGTGGCTAGCCACCTGGTTCTAATAAGCGTTAAGTCCTCCTAATTCGTATAATAAGATCCAAGGATTTTCCTTTGCCTAGATCATTACCGCTCAAATGAATGACCAAAATGTCGAGGGCACAGAACCGTTCTATTTACTGAGTTAACTAAAGCAGAAGGTCGGGCCAACAGAGACCCGTCTATCTAGCCAAGTAATCTGGTTGGCAGTCCAAAATATTCTTTTAGCAGCTGAGGTAAAATCTGCGGGGAGATAACGTGTTATACACTGGAACGTTGACATTGAGAGTTGAGCACAAAATTGCTGTCAGATAGGGGTGATGCAAAGCATATATGATGGTAAGCAGGGAGAATAAATGGAATGGAGAAAAGGAGGTGGGGGAAAGTTTGGTCACCCAAACAAAAGTAAAAACCCCCCAAAAAAACCTTGAGGCTCACCATTAATTAGGCCTTGATCCAGGGAAGAAACGGGAAAAATCCCTTTGTGCCCTTGCTTAACGCGATGAGCGGAGAAGCCTTGGGTAACCAGGTGGATGAAGGCAGGATAATGAGGGAGAGGGGGGGGGGGGGGGGTGTAAGAGAAGAGGTGTGGAAAAGAGGTGGCTTGAGTAAATGAGGTGAATAAGGAAAACAAGGCGAAGGCAATTAGAACAACAAACCAACACATCACTTAAACATTAGGCCTAATGTAACTAATGTAAGTCTTGTAGGCTGCTGACTTCCATCTACCTAACACCATGGATGATCCCGCCAAGGTTGTGGATGTAGCCGCACCAATCCTGAAGCAATGGTTGTCGTATAACAATGGGTATAAACCCAGGGATTTTATTGACTGCTTCAATATGGCATTAAACTGATACCTAGTGAGCTGTAAGTTGTTTTGGTGAACTAAGAAAACCCTGCTGTCTGGTCTAAGTTAAATTTAAAGGAAAGGTTAACTGGACATATTTCCCTATGTTGTTGTTTGTGAATTTGTAGCCAGCACCCCTACCGGCCTGGTACGTTTTGGATCTAGTTATTTTACAAAACAGATCATCGTCCCATATAATCAAATGTGTGGCAAGAAACCCTGATGCGCTCTCTGCTTTAGATTGGGCAACTAATTCAGAAATTCTGAAAGCACCAAAAAATGCCAGTGTGAAAGTGGTACAAAACAAAAATACCTCATAATCATCATCATCATCATCATCATCATTTATTTATATAGCGCCAACATATTCCGTAGCGCTTTACAATTGGGGACAAACATAATAAACTAATAAACAAACTGGGTAAAACAGACAAAGAGGTGAGAGTTTTGTTTTTTTAATCATCTTGTCACTCACCGGACCGTGAGTGCCTCTTCCCGGACATTTAGGAACCGTGGCCGTCCACCATCCTGAGGGTCTGCGCATGCGCAGCCCTTTTCTATACTTCAGTGTATACCCCTTTAACTTAATTGGCAGATCAGGCAACCTCCCTATATTTAGCACCTGTGGTCACTACCACGTTGCCTGATCTTGGAGTCTCATTCCTCATGAGTCTCTGAAGGTGTTCCTGTATTCCTCGTGTATTCAGCGCTGCTGATTCCTGTGGTTTCCAAACCACTTCTACTACTGTGGTTCCATTCCACTTCCACCATCAACTGTATCATCATGACTGTTTGCTGATTCCTATCCGCTGCCTCCGTGCACTACAGTCTTCTACACCACTTCAACGTTATTTTATATCAATGTGACTGTTTGCTCATTGCTATCCGCTGCCTCCGTGCACTCCAGCTTTTACCTCACTCACCTGCTTCTCATCAAGTCTGTTTGCTGATTTCTATCCGCTGCCTCCGTGCACTACAGTCTCCTGTTTGCAACTCGCCTGTGTTCAACATCGTGACTGCCAGCTGACTACTATCCGCTGCCTCTGTGCACTACAGTCTCCTGCTTGCAACTCGCCTGTGTTCAACATCGTGACTGCCAGCTGATTACTATCCGCTGCCTCTGTGCACTACAGTCTCCTGCTTGCAACTCGCCTGTGTTCAACATCGTGACTGCCAGCTGATTACTATCCGCTGCCTCTGTGCACTATAGTCTCATCTCATCTTTGCTGTGACTTCCTCGAGACTGCCGCTTTCATTACCATCTGCTACACTTCGTGATCTACAGCTCCTGCCCTGCGCTGCACTCCTGTTTCCCATCGCTGTTGGTTCCTGTGGTTGCTACTGGTTACCTCCGTGTGCCGCTGAGTCCTGCCGCTGTGGTCAGCGCTATCGTCCATCTCCTGCTGATCCACTCTCCACGCCTTCACGTGTTCCACTGGTCTCTACCCTCCTGTCAGCATTGGATTTGTATCTCTTCTGCTACCCTCTGCTGGATCATCTCCATTCTCCTGGGTTTCCTATGAGTCCAGTTCCACGTGTTGCTGACTCCTGTGGGTTCGTGTCCCTGTCGGTCTACTCACCTGTGCGCTGCACCTGCTAGACCGCTGCTTCACCTATCCAGGGACTTCCTATCCAGTCGGCCTCCAGCCGCTCAGGTACCGCTGCAATCCCATCTGACTGCTACTGCTGAACCACGGTATGCATACTTCTCATTGACTGTGCTGTGTATTGCATATCTTGCTGGACTGTGTTTGGTTCTCTCTGGAGTCTGCTATCCGCTGAGTCTATTGCCATCATTGACTGTGTTATCATTGTGCTGGACTACTTCAAGAGACTTTCTAGATTGCAGACCTGATCAGTCATTTACATATATATATACCTATATTGTGCATATTACTGTGGATCGTGTATAAGGTGCCTGTGTATATCCTGTGTTGCAGTCTTCCCCCGTGCACCTCCTCACATATATATGCAGTGGTACAACTTGCTGATGGCAGACCACTGATCCCTGTTTCCGGTATCACCTGTTCCATTATCCTCTCACATAGCAGTGGTACAACTTGCTACCGCAGACCACTGACTACCTGGATACCTCCACTTGGATTCCATTCCTTCACTCAGACAGCGGTACAACTTGCTACCCGCAGACCGCTGACTCTCATTACCTCCTTGTTTCTGTTGGACATTCCTCCTCACTATAGCAGTGGTACAACTTGCTATCGTAGACCACTGACTACCTTCACGTGTCCTTGTCCATACAGTTCCTTGTGTATCATTACCTCATTATTACCAGTGTTGCTAGTCATAGACTTTCCTGAGCATCTCATCGGCCATCATTTCATGTTCCGTGATCACCCAGCTACCAGAGTACCCTATTACCATCTACATTGCTCTGGTAAGCCTACCATCTGGTGATCCCTGGGTAAAGACTCCTAGTGCCCGTGACAGTAAGATCAGGCCATGACAGACCCAGATGTGGAACCTACCGCCAAAGAGATGCTGCAACATCTGGTTAGCCGTGTGGAGCAACAGGATGCCCGCCAACAGCTGTTACTTCAGTGTTATCAGTCATTAACCTCCCAAGGAACATCTGGACAGACTGTGACAGCTACTACTGAAGCTCCTGTGCTTTCCTCCGTTTCCCCATTGCCATCCCAGGTGTCTATAGCTTCCACGCTTCACCTGCCTACTCCGTCAAAGTACGATGGAGACCCCAAAACTTGTAGGGGTTTCCTTAACCAATGTTCAGTCCATTTTGAGCTCCAACCTCAAAATTTTTCTACCCATCGTTCCAGAGTGGCCTATCTTATCTCTTTGTTTTCAGGACAAGCCCTGGCTTGGGCCTCCCCTCTGTGGGAGAGGAACGATCCAATATTACAAGATAGTGCCAAATTCATTTCTACATTCCGAAGTGTGTTCGATGAACCAGGTCGTGTGACCTCCGCTGCTTCCAGCATCCTCCGTCTGCGACAAGGATCTCATACTGTAGGCCAGTACGTCATTCAATTTAGGATCTTAGCCTCTGAACTTCAGTGGAACACTGAAGCCCTAGTTGCCGCCTTCTGGCAGGGGCTTTCCGATAAAATTAAAGATGCACTGACTACCCAAGAGCTTCCTTCGTCACTTGAAGATTTGATCTCTCTATGCCATCCGGTGACGATCTTCACGGATCATAAGAATTTGTCATATCTCCAGTCTGCCCAATGCTTGAACCCTCGTCAAGCAAGATGGTCTCTTTTCTTTTCCCGTTTTGAATTAATAATTACCTTCAAACCAGCTGCCAAGAACAAAAAAGCTGATGCCTTATCTAGAGCCTTTGCTACGTCCTCTGATATAGAAGAGGTTTCCAACCATACCATTCTAGACCCCAAATGTATCTCACTGGCTGCTTCATCCACCAAAACGCTACCATTTGGGAAGACCCTCGTGCCTTCTACTCTAAGGAGGAAAATCCTTTCGTGGTTCCATGCCTCTCGTTTTTCTGGACACGCCGGTGAACACAAGACTTTTGAGATCCTCTCTCGAAGTTACTGGTGGCCTTCAATGAGGAGAGACGTCAAAGAGTTCATTGCTTCCTGTGAATTATGTTCGCAATACAAATCCTCCCGCAGAACCCCAGCAGGGTTGCTGCGACCACTACCCATTCCGTCCAAACCATGGACCCATATTAGTATGGATTTCGTTACTGACTTACCACCTAGTAAGAACCATAACACTATTTGGGTGGTAGTGGACAGATTTTCGAAGATGGCTCATTTCATCCCTCTGTCTGGTTTGCCTTCCTCGTCTATCCTGGCTGAACATTTCATTAAAGAGATCTTCCGTATCCATGGATGTCCATCTGAGATTGTGTCTGATAGAGGAGTACAATTCGTGTCCAGATTCTGGCGAGCCCTTTGTAAAACCTTGGGCATACGATTAGCACTCTCATCTTCTTACCATCCACAATCCAATGGACAAACCGAACGTGTCAATCAAGATCTTGAGACTTTTATAAGGATATTTTCATCAGCCAATCAAGACAACTGGGTAGAGTTACTCCCTTGGGCTGAGTTCGCCCATAACAACATGTACCATGAGTCATCATCCAAAACTCCATTCTTTGTGGTCTACGGTCACCATCCGTCTTTTCCGGAATTTCCTGCCCTCCCGCCCACCCAAGTTCCTGCGGTGGAGACTGTTTGTCAGACCTTTAAAAATATCTGGTCTCAGGTTAGAACCTGTTTAAAGAAGACATCTGTCAAATATAAATCTTTCGCTGATAAGAAGAGGCGGGCTATTCCACCACTAAAAATTGGAGATCGTGTCTGGTTATCCACAAAAAATATTCGTTTGAAGGTTCCATCCATGAAATTCGCCCCTCGTTTTATTGGTCCATATAGGATCATTCAAGTTATCAATCCAGTATGTGTGAAACTCCTTCTTCCTAAGAGTCTTCGGATTTCTAATGCCTTCCATGTATCTTTGCTCAAACCTCTTATTATCAACCGTTTTTCAACTCCTCCCTCAGCTCCGCAGCCAGTTCAAGTCCATCAGGAGGAGGATTTTGAGATTACCGAGGTACTAGATGCAAAAATTTCGCGAGGAGTCCTCCACTTCCTCGTTCACTGGAAGGGCTTTGGTCCTGAGGAGCGCTCTTGGATCAAAGCTGAAGATCTTAATGCTCCTGCCCTTTTGAAGAAGTTTTACTCCAAAAATCCGGACAAGCCCGGTTCCAGGCGTTCTGTGCCCACCTTTAAAAGGGGGGGTACTGTCACTCACCGGACCGTGAGTGCCTCTTCCCGGACATTTAGGAACCGTGGCCGTCCACCATCCTGAGGGTCTGCGCATGCGCAGCCCTTTTCTATACTTCAGTGTATACCCCTTTAACTTAATTGGCAGATCAGGCAACCTCCCTATATTTAGCACCTGTGGTCACTACCACGTTGCCTGATCTTGGAGTCTCATTCCTCATGAGTCTCTGAAGGTGTTCCTGTATTCCTCGTGTATTCAGCGCTGCTGATTCCTGTGGTTTCCAAACCACTTCTACTACTGTGGTTCCATTCCACTTCCACCATCAACTGTATCATCATGACTGTTTGCTGATTCCTATCCGCTGCCTCCGTGCACTACAGTCTTCTACACCACTTCAACGTTATTTTATATCAATGTGACTGTTTGCTCATTGCTATCCGCTGCCTCCGTGCACTCCAGCTTTTACCTCACTCACCTGCTTCTCATCAAGTCTGTTTGCTGATTTCTATCCGCTGCCTCCGTGCACTACAGTCTCCTGTTTGCAACTCGCCTGTGTTCAACATCGTGACTGCCAGCTGACTACTATCCGCTGCCTCTGTGCACTACAGTCTCCTGCTTGCAACTCGCCTGTGTTCAACATCGTGACTGCCAGCTGCTTACTATCCGCTGCCTCTGTGCACTACAGTCTCCTGCTTGCAACTCGCCTGTGTTCAACATCGTGACTGCCAGCTGATTACTATCCGCTGCCTCTGTGCACTATAGTCTCATCTCATCTTTGCTGTGACTTCCTCGAGACTGCCGCTTTCATTACCATCTGCTACACTTCGTGATCTACAGCTCCTGCCCTGCGCTGCACTCCTGTTTCCCATCGCTGTTGGTTCCTGTGGTTGCTACTGGTTACCTCCGTGTGCCGCTGAGTCCTGCCGCTGTGGTCAGCGCTATCGTCCATCTCCTGCTGATCCACTCTCCACGCCTTCACGTGTTCCACTGGTCTCTACCCTCCTGTCAGCATTGGATTTGTATCTCTTCTGCTACCCTCTGCTGGATCATCTCCATTCTCCTGGGTTTCCTATGAGTCCAGTTCCACGTGTTGCTGACTCCTGTGGGTTCGTGTCCCTGTCGGTCTACTCACCTGTGCGCTGCACCTGCTAGACCGCTGCTTCACCTATCCAGGGACTTCCTATCCAGTCGGCCTCCAGCCGCTCAGGTACCGCTGCAATCCCATCTGACTGCTACTGCTGAACCACGGTATGCATACTTCTCATTGACTGTGCTGTGTATTGCATATCTTGCTGGACTGTGTTTGGTTCTCTCTGGAGTCTGCTATCCGCTGAGTCTATTGCCATCATTGACTGTGTTATCATTGTGCTGGACTACTTCAAGAGACTTTCTAGATTGCAGACCTGATCAGTCATTTACATATATATATACCTATATTGTGCATATTACTGTGGATCGTGTATAAGGTGCCTGTGTATATCCTGTGTTGCAGTCTTCCCCCGTGCACCTCCTCACATATATATGCAGTGGTACAACTTGCTGATGGCAGACCACTGATCCCTGTTTCCGGTATCACCTGTTCCATTATCCTCTCACATAGTAGTGGTACAACTTGCTACCGCAGACCACTGACTACCTGGATACCTCCACTTGGATTCCATTCCTTCACTCAGACAGCGGTACAACTTGCTACCCGCAGACCGCTGACTCTCATTACCTCCTTGTTTCTGTTGGACATTCCTCCTCACTATAGCAGTGGTACAACTTGCTATCGTAGACCACTGACTACCTTCACGTGTCCTTGTCCATACAGTTCCTTGTGTATCATTACCTCATTATTACCAGTGTTGCTAGTCATAGACTTTCCTGAGCATCTCATCGGCCATCATTTCATGTTCCGTGATCACCCAGCTACCAGAGTACCCTATTACCATCTACATTGCTCTGGTAAGCCTACCATCTGGTGATCCCTGGGTAAAGACTCCTAGTGCCCGTGACAGTAAGATCAGGCCATGACAGACCCAGATGTGGAACCTACCGCCAAAGAGATGCTGCAACATCTGGTTAGCCGTGTGGAGCAACAGGATGCCCGCCAACAGCTGTTACTTCAGTGTTATCAGTCATTAACCTCCCAAGGAACATCTGGACAGACTGTGACAGCTACTACTGAAGCTCCTGTGCTTTCCTCCGTTTCCCCATTGCCATCCCAGGTGTCTATAGCTTCCACGCTTCACCTGCCTACTCCGTCAAAGTACGATGGAGACCCCAAAACTTGTAGGGGTTTCCTTAACCAATGTTCAGTCCATTTTGAGCTCCAACCTCAAAATTTTTCTACCCATCGTTCCAGAGTGGCCTATCTTATCTCTTTGTTTTCAGGACAAGCCCTGGCTTGGGCCTCCCCTCTGTGGGAGAGGAACGATCCAATATTACAAGATAGTGCCAAATTCATTTCTACATTCCGAAGTGTGTTCGATGAACCAGGTCGTGTGACCTCCGCTGCTTCCAGCATCCTCCGTCTGCGACAAGGATCTCATACTGTAGGCCAGTACGTCATTCAATTTAGGATCTTAGCCTCTGAACTTCAGTGGAACACTGAAGCCCTAGTTGCCGCCTTCTGGCAGGGGCTTTCCGATAAAATTAAAGATGCACTGACTACCCAAGAGCTTCCTTCGTCACTTGAAGATTTGATCTCTCTATGCCATCCGGTGACGATCTTCACGGATCATAAGAATTTGTCATATCTCCAGTCTGCCCAATGCTTGAACCCTCGTCAAGCAAGATGGTCTCTTTTCTTTTCCCGTTTTGAATTAATAATTACCTTCAAACCAGCTGCCAAGAACAAAAAAGCTGATGCCTTATCTAGAGCCTTTGCTACGTCCTCTGATATAGAAGAGGTTTCCAACCATACCATTCTAGACCCCAAATGTATCTCACTGGCTGCTTCATCCACCAAAACGCTACCATTTGGGAAGACCCTCGTGCCTTCTACTCTAAGGAGGAAAATCCTTTCGTGGTTCCATGCCTCTCGTTTTTCTGGACACGCCGGTGAACACAAGACTTTTGAGATCCTCTCTCGAAGTTACTGGTGGCCTTCAATGAGGAGAGACGTCAAAGAGTTCATTGCTTCCTGTGAATTATGTTCGCAATACAAATCCTCCCGCAGAACCCCAGCAGGGTTGCTGCGACCACTACCCATTCCGTCCAAACCATGGACCCATATTAGTATGGATTTCGTTACTGACTTACCACCTAGTAAGAACCATAACACTATTTGGGTGGTAGTGGACAGATTTTCGAAGATGGCTCATTTCATCCCTCTGTCTGGTTTGCCTTCCTCGTCTATCCTGGCTGAACATTTCATTAAAGAGATCTTCCGTATCCATGGATGTCCATCTGAGATTGTGTCTGATAGAGGAGTACAATTCGTGTCCAGATTCTGGCGAGCCCTTTGTAAAACCTTGGGCATACGATTAGCACTCTCATCTTCTTACCATCCACAATCCAATGGACAAACCGAACGTGTCAATCAAGATCTTGAGACTTTTATAAGGATATTTTCATCAGCCAATCAAGACAACTGGGTAGAGTTACTCCCTTGGGCTGAGTTCGCCCATAACAACATGTACCATGAGTCATCATCCAAAACTCCATTCTTTGTGGTCTACGGTCACCATCCGTCTTTTCCGGAATTTCCTGCCCTCCCGCCCACCCAAGTTCCTGCGGTGGAGACTGTTTGTCAGACCTTTAAAAATATCTGGTCTCAGGTTAGAACCTGTTTAAAGAAGACATCTGTCAAATATAAATCTTTCGCTGATAAGAAGAGGCGGGCTATTCCACCACTAAAAATTGGAGATCGTGTCTGGTTATCCACAAAAAATATTCGTTTGAAGGTTCCATCCATGAAATTCGCCCCTCGTTTTATTGGTCCATATAGGATCATTCAAGTTATCAATCCAGTATGTGTGAAACTCCTTCTTCCTAAGAGTCTTCGGATTTCTAATGCCTTCCATGTATCTTTGCTCAAACCTCTTATTATCAACCGTTTTTCAACTCCTCCCTCAGCTCCGCAGCCAGTTCAAGTCCATCAGGAGGAGGATTTTGAGATTACCGAGGTACTAGATGCAAAAATTTCGCGAGGAGTCCTCCACTTCCTCGTTCACTGGAAGGGCTTTGGTCCTGAGGAGCGCTCTTGGATCAAAGCTGAAGATCTTAATGCTCCTGCCCTTTTGAAGAAGTTTTACTCCAAAAATCCGGACAAGCCCGGTTCCAGGCGTTCTGTGCCCACCTTTAAAAGGGGGGGTACTGTCACTCACCGGACCGTGAGTGCCTCTTCCCGGACATTTAGGAACCGTGGCCGTCCACCATCCTGAGGGTCTGCGCATGCGCAGCCCTTTTCTATACTTCAGTGTATACCCCTTTAACTTAATTGGCAGATCAGGCAACCTCCCTATATTTAGCACCTGTGGTCACTACCACGTTGCCTGATCTTGGAGTCTCATTCCTCATGAGTCTCTGAAGGTGTTCCTGTATTCCTCGTGTATTCAGCGCTGCTGATTCCTGTGGTTTCCAAACCACTTCTACTACTGTGGTTCCATTCCACTTCCACCATCAACTGTATCATCATGACTGTTTGCTGATTCCTATCCGCTGCCTCCGTGCACTACAGTCTTCTACACCACTTCAACGTTATTTTATATCAATGTGACTGTTTGCTCATTGCTATCCGCTGCCTCCGTGCACTCCAGCTTTTACCTCACTCACCTGCTTCTCATCAAGTCTGTTTGCTGATTTCTATCCGCTGCCTCCGTGCACTACAGTCTCCTGTTTGCAACTCGCCTGTGTTCAACATCGTGACTGCCAGCTGACTACTATCCGCTGCCTCTGTGCACTACAGTCTCCTGCTTGCAACTCGCCTGTGTTCAACATCGTGACTGCCAGCTGATTACTATCCGCTGCCTCTGTGCACTACAGTCTCCTGCTTGCAACTCGCCTGTGTTCAACATCGTGACTGCCAGCTGATTACTATCCGCTGCCTCTGTGCACTATAGTCTCATCTCATCTTTGCTGTGACTTCCTCGAGACTGCCGCTTTCATTACCATCTGCTACACTTCGTGATCTACAGCTCCTGCCCTGCGCTGCACTCCTGTTTCCCATCGCTGTTGGTTCCTGTGGTTGCTACTGGTTACCTCCGTGTGCCGCTGAGTCCTGCCGCTGTGGTCAGCGCTATCGTCCATCTCCTGCTGATCCACTCTCCACGCCTTCACGTGTTCCACTGGTCTCTACCCTCCTGTCAGCATTGGATTTGTATCTCTTCTGCTACCCTCTGCTGGATCATCTCCATTCTCCTGGGTTTCCTATGAGTCCAGTTCCACGTGTTGCTGACTCCTGTGGGTTCGTGTCCCTGTCGGTCTACTCACCTGTGCGCTGCACCTGCTAGACCGCTGCTTCACCTATCCAGGGACTTCCTATCCAGTCGGCCTCCAGCCGCTCAGGTACCGCTGCAATCCCATCTGACTGCTACTGCTGAACCACGGTATGCATACTTCTCATTGACTGTGCTGTGTATTGCATATCTTGCTGGACTGTGTTTGGTTCTCTCTGGAGTCTGCTATCCGCTGAGTCTATTGCCATCATTGACTGTGTTATCATTGTGCTGGACTACTTCAAGAGACTTTCTAGATTGCAGACCTGATCAGTCATTTACATATATATATACCTATATTGTGCATATTACTGTGGATCGTGTATAAGGTGCCTGTGTATATCCTGTGTTGCAGTCTTCCCCCGTGCACCTCCTCACATATATATGCAGTGGTACAACTTGCTGATGGCAGACCACTGATCCCTGTTTCCGGTATCACCTGTTCCATTATCCTCTCACATAGCAGTGGTACAACTTGCTACCGCAGACCACTGACTACCTGGATACCTCCACTTGGATTCCATTCCTTCACTCAGACAGCGGTACAACTTGCTACCCGCAGACCGCTGACTCTCATTACCTCCTTGTTTCTGTTGGACATTCCTCCTCACTATAGCAGTGGTACAACTTGCTATCGTAGACCACTGACTACCTTCACGTGTCCTTGTCCATACAGTTCCTTGTGTATCATTACCTCATTATTACCAGTGTTGCTAGTCATAGACTTTCCTGAGCATCTCATCGGCCATCATTTCATGTTCCGTGATCACCCAGCTACCAGAGTACCCTATTACCATCTACATTGCTCTGGTAAGCCTACCATCTGGTGATCCCTGGGTAAAGACTCCTAGTGCCCGTGACACATCTCTAGCGACTGCTGGCAGGATCAGTTGTGTTAAAATTAGTAATGTGATCGGGAGTCGGGAGTTTGCTGGGATGGGTCTCTCCCGTGGCCAGACTTTAAGCGTATTTGATATGATAAACCATTCAGTGAAGTCAACTTTGCCATTAAGGCGTGCTACATAGACTGAGGTGAAGACACACTCTGCTTATTTATGGACTAAACTACACCCAAATTATCACACCAAAAAACTATGTGTCTGCCTCTTAAGGAAACAGCCGACAGCTCAGCTCAACAGCAACTATAATGGGAAACAACTCAAGGGCCAGTAGGTTTTTAACCAACCCGCTCTTGTGCCAGACTTCTGGCCAAGGCCTGGCACACTACTGACCATTTAAATATGCACCAAAGCCATGAGCCCCTGAAGCGCCAGTGGACAAATTAAGTTTAAAATTATCTATTAGAAAGGTGGGCCATTTACTCTTGCTATTAAAATCCTTCAGAAATTCCAGCCGGACTCTAAGATCATCTTTTATCACTACTGACAGGCGAACAGCTGTAGCTCTTTGTAGTATACGGCAGGATAATCTGCCCATTGGAATACCCCTGCATGCAAAATTAAAAAGGCTGAGGAGAGATTGGAGTTTGGGCAGTGAGCATGAGTGAGCTCTTTGTGTTGCTGAAATGGTATCTGTTAAATTCTTCACCTTTTCTTCAGGGAGCCTACAACAACCGTTGATGAGTCTATGTCTATGCTTAGAAACAATAAGCATTGTGTGGGACCTTCCATTTTTTTCGTGGGCAATAGGGACTCCTACGACTGTGAATAGAGCCTGTGCCGATTGCAGCGTATCCAAGCATATGGGGGAATTACCTGGGCCTATTATTAAAAAGTCATCCAGATAGTGAGCTATTCCCCTGTGACCAGTTCCAGCCTGAATGCACCAGTGAAGGAAACTGCTAAACTTCTCGAACAAGGCACATGATATCAAGCAGCCTATGGGTAAAAAACGCTCTACGTAGAAGCTGCTGCAGTGTCTAAAACCCATGAACTGGAATAATTCAGGGTGGAGGGGTAACAGGCAAAAAGCTGACTCTTTGTCGATTTGTCTTTGTCGATTTTAGCCATTAGGGCCCCCTTATCATACTCTTGTACAAGGAACAGGACGTACCCAAAGGATATTTAACTGTGCTAACCATGGAATTGATGGCATCGTTAACAGATTTGTTGGGTAGGACAGATGTTAAATAAGTCTAAACTTACCCTCTGCTTTCTTGAGGACCACCCCTATCGGGGACACAACTACATTGTGAATAGGTAGGCAGGTAAATGGATCTAACATCCGACCTAGCCTGAGTTTTTTAGCTATTTTATTATCCAGGACCTCTGAAAATGCGAAGACTGATTTAAGATTACGGGGCATTGGGTGCTTTAACATTCTTAGCACTGGAATTTTAAACCGAATTGGACACCATCTCTAATCAGGGTTGCGGAACTTTTGTCATTATAAATATTAAGGCACTTATCCAGTTTGCTAAATTAATTGGGGACTTGGCCTTGACTAGGAGTTGCTGATATAGCTTCACGTCCTCTAGCTCTGCTTGCTCTAAATCTGTTACACTACAATGCAGTATGCTGGCCACTACAGGTTGAACAGACATGCTTGTACTTACCTCTTTGGATGTGCCCTGAGTTCCCGCCCCGGGAAACCGCTTAGCGCTTAGTGTTGGTAAAATCGGGAACCTGTCTACTGTGCCTCATTAGGTCCATCCAAGTGTCAATATCCTTAAATCCAAGCAGGAGCCTAGTTTGACCGCTCATTTTCTCCCTAAAGATCTCATCATATACTCTCCAAATAGTGGGGCCGTCTTTTATATACATGTCACTGATCAACTGCAAGTACCTCCATACCTTGATATGCTACTCTGGTCTAAAATCTGTGTAAACTGCTGCGAATACGCAGACACCGTTGACCCACCTGGGGAATTACTGATAACTTTCTTCACCCATGCCATGTTTGTCGCAAGCTGCTGCGAAACTCTTAATGCCTTCATCTGTAAGGGTGAACATATCAACATACGTTCCCCTTTTAATTTTATCCCTTGCACTTGGCCTAATGCCACACATTAAAGCTTCATTCTATACTCGCCCTAAATCGCCAGCCCATAAAATTATATCAGGGCCTTGAGCCTGCTGGGGCTGGATGGTTTGCTTCACAAGCAGTTGTGTCTGCAGAATTTTAATTAGTTTACGTGGCCTTTGATCAGAACTGGATGAGTCATTATTAGTGGTTGATATAGGCGGGCTAGTGTTAGGAGATTTGCGTGTAATAGGAAGCTTTCTCTCACCTACTGGCCTGGGTAATGCGACTTCGGACACTGTGCCTGCAGTTGAATCACCAACATGTATCTGCTCATCGGCTACCCCTGAAGCTGCTGGTAGGGCTTGAACAGATTAGGAAATGTCTGATGTAGTGCTCTGTCCAAGGCCGAGAGCTGAGGTAAAGCTGTCTCTGCCAGCGGCTGCTTTTTCTGCAAAACTGAAAATAAAGGCATGTTAGACTCTGGCACGCTAGAGCTGACATCCCATAATAGTGTCGATTCATGTGTGGGTAAACTGGATTGAGCAAATGTTGACATGGCGACAGGCCGACTGTGTGCCGGAATGAGGAGATATGGTTCTTATCATTCTGTATCGGGACCATCCTCTCCTTGGAGTGGGGGGGAATAATGGACTGCGATTGGGTCAAACTAATTCGGTGCCTGGGAGAGTCAAGGAAGTCTACTGTCGGAAAAGGCCACTGAGATGGGATATCCACACTGCTGTGATGATAGTCAATGATATATTCTGCCACCTGGTTATAGCAGGAACTGAAGCGAGTGTTGGGATTTACTGAATCGGTGTCCTGCCCTGTTTGTAACCGCATAGCCCTGGCCGTGTTTGTTATTATGCCATCATTTATTTGAGACAAAGCAGTGGGCAATAATTGATGATGCTGTACCTGACTATGTCTATAGGTATTACTGTTTGGGGTGTAATTGGGGCATTGTCTGTAACATGACTGGGATAATGCCTCACAGACAACTCCCTTTGTGGCATGAACCTTTGTGGGTAATACATGGCATCTTCTGCCCTTGTCGCTTGTCGTCTTCTTTGGTGGAAAAAAACCTCTGCGACCCGAAGTTGTGATGTATTGGTTTTGGGACGGTTGATATAGTGATCTACGTGCTTGAGGAGAACTCCTATAAAATTGTACGCCCCATGCGGATCCACTGTTACTCTTTGGCAAAAATGGGCTTGGTGGAAAAAACAATTGATCGGGATGCTGGCTGGGTATATTTAAATGTCTGCTTGGTAACAGCATAGGGGGGAGTTAATGGCAGTGCTAACATTGTGCCACCTTTGCTGTGCTGTGAGGCTCCACCTTGCGGCCATGCCTGGCTGTGATCCCTGCAGTTGTTAGTGTGATCAAGGAGGGTAGTGTTTATTAAAGGGTTGGGAAGTACATATGCTAACCTAATGGGGGATAAACTGCCCACCGCAGCTAACCTGCGTCTAGTGCCAGCAGCTGCCAGAGCTCCAGAGCTGGGGATTGCTCCCCGCTCTGGTGTGCGTGACCTGCGCATGCGCGACAGAGGATCTGCAATGTCTCCGACTGCTGACAGGTAAGCGCTGGGTGGGGACCTCTCCAGGCGCTATTTGCTGTCGAGGCCAGCACCAATATGGCTAAGGATGGGCTGATTTCTGAGGCTAAGATGACGGCCGTTGCCGGCGTTCGTCTATAGGGACTCTCTTGTAATAAAGGAATACAGGAGCATCTCATGAGATTTATAAGCTGCACAAATTCAAAAGTTTTATCAGGATCAGTTTGATATTACTAATCCCAAAATCACAGATACAGGTTACTACCTTATATTTGCAATGTAATATGACTCAATAATGCCAACATTTATAAACAGAAGTAATACTTTATTGAGATAATGCCTAATTGCTAAAATGTCCTCTGTTTGGTTGCTCCTAAACAAAAGCAAATTTATAAACAACTTCCATTGTAAAGTAAAGGTGGGTGGGTTTGGGGAGCGTGTGCCTCCGTGTTTCTATATAGATGTGTGCCTCCATCTCTCTATATGTGTGTGAGCCGCCCGTGTGTTATGTCATTTTCTTTTTTAAAGTAACACCTATCAATTATAGGGTATAATTTATTATTGCAAATTATTACTGATATTATTTAAAAGGCACCTCAGAATCCTATGGCATATGGCTTCATACTATATGGGATCATGATTGGATTGTAATATCCTCATAATTTACAGTCAGGGGTACATTTTTCCATATATATTGACATTGTAAAATGCTGTTTTTACAGCAGTTTGGGATGACCTTTTTCTGTGTTTGCAGCCTATCTTTAGTGGCAGAAGTTTAAGTACTGCAGTTAAAAGAGACCATTCATGTTTTCACTTACAGACATACTCTATTCCAACTGTGTTTCACATCCCACAGACAAATATAACCATATGTATAAGTGCTAATGCATTGCAAGTCCCTTATACAATGGTATCTAAAACCCTAAGTTCTGTTGTCTATGTGACAGCATATAAACCCTTATTTTTACTGGCCAATATGTTTCCTTTATCACTCAATTGTTTATCGAGATATTGTTTATTTCTAAGTTTTGTTGGTTTTTCCAAAAATGACTAAGTATTCTTTGCCTGTCTACATTGAAGAATGCTACTCATTGATGGTGCCAGAAAGAGGATCATACTATTTACAGAATGTACGTTTTGATTATGAATTATCCAGAATATGGTGCAGTGCTAGCACGATGAGATCTCTGCAGAGCTTAAAGGTCTTAAAAAGATGTTGACAGAAGTGTGGCTGTTTGATTAACTCAACAGGAGCAAGATAATCAAGCCACTAGAGGGAGCCTTTACACAGCAGAATATCACATACTGAAGCTCAACTGTAGAGCTATGGGAATTAACTATGAAATTTACACAATTGAGTTTCACTGCTCAATAGGCTGTTTCACAGAGGTGCAAAGTTTCAGTGATACAATCTTCGAGTTTCGCCTTAGCTTCACCCTGCTGCTGAATGTCATTATGCCAGCGGTTCCCAAATTGTGCAGCTGTCACAGGGGTGCCGCGATCCCTAGCAAGGAAAAGAAGAGAATAAAAACCAAACAAAAAACCACAAAGGTACCCATCATCCAGCGCCGGATCCTCCTCCTCACTGACTGCCGGGCGTGACGTCATCACGTCCGTCAGCCTCAGTGAGGAGGAGCAGCAGAGAGGACGTCAGGAAAGAAGGTAAGTAAAGGAGAGTGAAGGGGGCATAGAGAGACACTGAAGGGGGACACAGAGAGACACTGAAGGGGGACACAGAGAGACACTGAAGGGGGACAGAGAGACGCTGAAGGGGGACAGAGAGACGCTGAAGGGGGACAGAGAGAGACGCTGAAGGGGCACAGAGAGACACTGAAGGGGGACAGAGAGAGACACTTAAGGGGCACAGAGAGAGACACTGAAGGGGCAGAGACACTGAAGGGGCACAGAGAGACGCTGAAGGGGGACAGAGAGAGATGCTGAAGGGGGACAGAGAGAGATGCTGAAAGGGAACAGAGAGAGATGCTGAAGGGGGACAGAGAGAGATGCTGAAGGGGGACAGAGAGAGACGCTGAAGGGGGACAGAGAGAGACACTGAAGGGGATAGAGAGAGACACTGAAGGGGGACAGAGAGAGACACACTGAAGGAGAAGGACAGAGAGAGACACGCTGAAGGGGGACAGAGAGATGACGAAGAAGGGGACACAGAGTGTGAGATGGCAAAGAGAGTGACAGAGTAATATGGTGAAGGGGCACAATGTGATGGTGAAGGGGCCTAAATACATCTTACGTCATTTTGACCCAACTACTTAAAAACGGGACTACCCGGTAATTATTTTGGCTTAGGGGTGCCTTGGAAAAATTATGATGACCTTAAGGGTGCCTCTAACTGAGAAAGTTTGGGAACCACTGCATTATGCACTGTATTTGTAAATTTGCATTTATGCAGAATTAATAAAGTTGGGATGACGGTGATCCATTTATTGTATGGTGTAGTTGGGATAGGACTAAGGGCATTTAAGGCTAAATTCCGCTGGTAAATATGCAGCCAAATGTGGATCAAGGCAAATATTTTGCAGAATAATTTTGAAACATTTGCATATCTCTACTGAAATGCTGTACTTTTCTTTATTACCCTGTGACACTATAAAGGACTTCTGTCTTATGTGTATAAGTTGGATGTACACATAGTTAACACTAAGAGATCTGGGGGCTTGTGAAAAAATATTCACATGCAATTAAATTGCATTGGATTGCTATAATTGAAAAAGCAGCCAGTATTTAATTTATGTGCAAAATAATAAACTCATTTGCACCCCTTACATTGTAACATGGTTTGACCTGGAGAACATTCACCTTTTTTTTACCTTACTTTCCTTAATGATTCAGGCCCTTAGTTTTTTGTGGAATTAGGTGATTTCAAATAAAATGCTAAGTTTTATTATTGGTGCTCTGTGGATCCAGCAAGTCCCCCAATGCAGGTATATGGAAATTCAACACTCAGTCTCCACCTATCCTCCAGGTGCCATTTCTCCACACATAAGGAGTCATAAGTCGAAGCTAAGCAAAATACTTGATACGGACCTAAGCACAATTTGTTCCATACGCAGCCTTGATTATATTTGTAATATTTCCTAATGGCTGTATTTAAGAAATTGGTTTATAGATTTATTTTATCTAGAATTACCTTCGATGATATGACTAACTTTAGTTGCACTCTTCATCCAAGTGGTTAAACACACACAAAACACTCATATAGTATAACTACTGTATACATGCAGCTCTGTGTATGCTACCCTTTAATTGGACTTCCCTTTGGCTTGATCCTTCCTAGGGGCACTTCCACATTACATCCTAAAGGTCTAGGATTGAATTGGAGACAGCAGCAGAATTCAAAGCTGATGTTTGACTGTGTGCCCACTTCCTTAAGCTGGGTACACACTACACAGTTTTCATCTAATAATCGGCTAAATTAGCCGACATACGACCGCTCGTTCAAAAGTCGGGTCAGTGTGTGCAGTGACACGATGGTCGAAAGTCTGCCCAAATGGACGATTGTCGCCTCATTTGGTTGGTCGTACCGTTTAATATTTTCGTTCCAATCTCATTTCCGTTGTGTAGTGTGTATAACTTCCGACCGATCCACAACAGTGAGTATGAAATTACAGTCATTGCTCACGACAACATGGCTGTAAAAAGTCGCTAAAGGGACGTCCGCTCTTCCCTTTATCGTCCTAAACAAGGCTAGTGTGTATGCAGTCCATGGACCAAGCGATCGGAACATCGATCGCATGTAAAATCGCTCGGCATAAAAAGTTGGTTGAAATTTCTGTAGTGTGTACCCAGCTTTACCTCTGCTATGCATTGTAAAACATTAGCAGATAAGTTATCTAAGTGACTTTGACCATGGAATGATTTCTGGTGTCAGATGGTGTGGTTTGAATATCTCAGAAACTGCTTATCTCCTGGTCTTTCCCCACAGTTTCTAGGGTTTATAGAGAATGGTGTACAAAACAAAAAAAATCCAGTGATCACAGTTCTGTGGGCAAAAACTCCTTGCTAATGTGAAAGGTCAGAGGGGAATGACCAGACTGATTAAATCTGACGGGAAGGCGACAGTAACTCAAGTAACTATGCCTTACAATAGTGGTATGCAGAACAGCATCTCTGAATGACCAGCACGTTGAACTTTGAAGTGGATAGGTTAATGCAGCATAAGATTACACCAGGTTCCAATCCCGTCAGCTAAGAACAGAAAACTGAAGCTGTATCTTGAGATAAGGTTCACCAAAATTGGACAGTTGAAGATTGGAAAAATGATGCCTGTCTGATGACTCTCGATTTCCCCTGTGACATGCACATGGTAGCATCAGAATTTGGTGTAAATAACATGAATCAATGGATCCATCCTGCTTTGTGTCAATAATACAGGCTGCTGATGCTTTAATGGTGTGGGTAATGTTTTCTTGGCACACATTAAACCCTTTAATACCAATTGAGCATTGTTGAAATGCCACAGCTTACCTCAACATTGTTCCTGACCATGTGCATTCTTTTATGTTCATAGGTTACCCAGCTAGGAGCTACGAAACGAATATGGTGAAAAAAACACTCTGGGCCTGATTCATTAAGGACCTTAAATTTAGAAGTTTCTTATTTAAGTCTCCTGGACAAAACCATGTTACAATCCAAGGGGTGAAAATTTGTTTTCTGTTTTGCACATAAGTTAAATACTGACTGTTTTTTCATGTAGCACACAAATATCAACTTTAAATTTTAGTGTACAAATAAGCCATCAAGTATTTGTGTGCTACATGAAAAAACATGGTTTTGTCCAGGAGACTTAAATAAGAAACTTCTTAATTTAAGTTTCTTAATGAATCAGGCCCTCTATGTTTATTTGCAGAAGTGTACAACTAGCAGGTAATCATGAGTTTTTAGTAAATACGAGGTGCAAAGCTGATGCAGGAAGCAGGAGGTAATATGAATTTTCAGAAAACACCAGGGACACAGCTGATGCAGGGAAGCAGGAGGTATGGAGAGATCCCAAGCAGCAAGTTACTAGAAGCATACCATAAGGCAGGAACAACAAGTAACAACAGGATGTGACAACAATAACCAGCAATGTATGCTGAGAGTGACAGGTATAAGAAGGGGAACACACAGGTGTAAGAAATAATTAGTTCAAAAAGGTTAACTCCTAAAGCACAAGAAACAGGCACAATAGCAGCACCTCTGGTGATCAGAGGTACTGCTGCTAACACATAAAATTAAACACAAATAAAGACCAAAAGTCCAGGAAGCAGAAGCTGTCAATACAAAGCAGCAAGCCTGCAGGCAGGTCGTTACAAAAGCACACATCATCTCAAGCTAATTCCATGAGCATGACCATCAGTTTCGTGTTCTCCAATGGCAACCACATTCACCAGTTCTCAATCCAACAGAGCAACTTTGGATGTGGTGGAATGGGAGATTAGCAGCATGAATCTGCAACAACATTGTGATGCTATCATGTCAACATGGACCAAAATCTCTAATGAATGTTTACAGCACATTGTTGAATTCATGTCACCAATAATTGAGGCTGTTCTGGGGGTGAATTTATATAATTTTTGTATTCATTATAGTATTTTAATTAATTTTATTAATTTCCAATGCCTTTTTTTTTTCTTATTCATCTTCCTACTATCAAATGTTATTATACCTGTAACTCTCCTCTCCATTTATTGATTTGTACATATAATCAATTTCTCCATTCATTGAGTTATACATCATTTTATATTACATTTGTTTTACATTATATATTACTGAATATTCAGCCATTTTCATATCCACTGCATTCAACACCTATTTTCATAACCTGCTAATCTCTCATACCTACACTACAACAATACTAATTTTGCACTGCACACCTACTTTGAAACATTTTTTTCCTATTGTCTTGTACTCATTGATGTTACATTATTATTTTATTTACTATTCTATCTACTCTCATTTATTTTTTACTGCTATTATAGTGCACGCATTTACTATTTTTATATCATTTTATGTATTTATACATATACCTTTCTCTATTACCATATAATTTTAATCACAATATTTCACAATTTCTTATATAAATATATTAAGTTGAATTTATTATATATAATCCCATTATCTTATATATTACATTTTTATATACTACTATGTATTATTATACTACTTTGTATTAATATGTTATATTACAACTTGTTCTACCACCTGATAAGTTAAGTTATTATCTCCTACACAGTCTCTATCCCTTCCAACCACCTCCTTATGACACTATTATTTTTCCTCTCATACTACTTAAATCCTCTTTCCCACAATATAAAAGAAGTGTTTTATACTTTCTCTCATTATATCTAACTTATTACATTCATGACACATATATATATATATATATATATATATATATATATATATATGTAAATAGAAGTGCCAGTGTAATTATATAAACCATAAGATGAATCATAATTCCATAGAAGTGGCCACGTACCAAAACTCAATAAATCAGGGGCTTATCTTATTATAGTCCCAGTTCTTCTTTGGTAGCTTCTGAGCAGATCATCAATCCAATAGCTTACTGATACTCAACAAAAGGATTGCCATAGCATAATACGTTTCCAGACCAGCACAGACCTATCAGTAATTAAAATATTAAAAGTATTTTATTACAAAATAAACAGCTCATTAGAGCAAATTATTGCCCGTACATTGTTCAAAAAATTACCCCTTTGAAAAAGTCATCAGATGAATAGTCAATAGCGTTCTATTGACTTAACCACCATAATGTTAACTCTGCTTATACTGTTGCATTGAGCCTGCCTACAATGTGGGCCACTCTCAGAATATTATCCTGGGACACTGTAAATTCCCAATCTGCCCCTGTCATTGTTGTACTATAATCCCCATAATTATATATGTACAAATTATTATGTACTTGATTGATGTACTTGTTTGCATTTTACATTCTCACTTTCATTAAAGCCACACAATATATAGTAAACTTGCATATATTAGATCAAATAATAGAATATATCGTACCCCTGTTCAGCAGCTCACGTGACATCAGTGGTATTTAAAAAATAGAAGAGCCATTGCTGTGTTTGCAGTTAGAGAGGGGTCTGAGTCACCGTCACTAAGGAATATTCTTGTTTCATTTGAAGCAGTTACCAATGAGGTCTCATTACATCCACATCATTATAGGATTATACTGGGCTGTGTCCAAACCATCACCCTAAGACGTTACTGGTGTGCCCATGCCTTGCAGAGGAGGACAAGTATGGCCCCTTTCTAATCTCTATTGTTGTATATGTGTGGTCTGTTTTCTTGCTTTTTAATAGTAGCCAGTAGATAAATATTAAATGATTTCTCCTGAATTGGTAAAATATGCGATGATAGTTTATTAGAAATGAGCCATAAAACAGAATGAATGTAGATAAAATTTACCAAAAGAGACAGTAGTTCATATGTGTATAAAATGGGGAAGATAAAATGACCAAAAAAACCTCAGATAACATAATAGACAAGTGTTTATTATAAGTTGTACGACTCTTGTGGCCATATGTCTGGAATGGTTTCTTGGAAGTACATATAAGTACATATAATTATGTACAGTCATGTTACCTCGCATTATATGGGACACTCCAACAGAGTTTATGAAAACTGTGACTAGTGACAAGTACCTAGTATATCAGAGCTACAATACTAATAATACTTTATTCTGCATGCTTTATAAACTGGGCCATATTTATAATTTACAGTGTATGAGGCAATTGCACATTATTGTGCCATAGATTATTCTGAGCATAAGCACATGTACATGTTACCCAGCTCTCCTTTTTGATTCTTAACATATCAAATATTAACTGACAATTTACTTCATACTTGCCAACTCTCCCGGAATGTCTGGGAGAGTTCCGCATTTTGCAAGAGTCTCCCGGACTCCCGGTTGAGTGTGGCAATCTCACGAATTCTGCCCACTTTACTAGGAAGTGCCCCACTTCCTAGTGAAGTGGGCAGAATTAGCTCCCAAACGCCGCGATTCCCGGGGAATCGTGGCATTTGGCCCCGCCCCCACTGTCAAATGACGCGGTTGCGTCATGCCGTCGCGGTGGGCGGGTCCAAAATGACACACATTTTGGAACCCTGCCCCTGTCACGCCCACCTCCCATGACAGGCTCCCGGAAACCAACTATTCAAAGTTGGTAAGTATGATTTACTTGTATAATATATCTCTGCGCTAGGTCTGGGTCTACAGTGCTTTCTTACATCATGTGCTTAAGTTGAGATTTACTGCATGTGACTATATAGTTTATTCATATCCAGCGGTCATGTAATTTTATGGATTGGTTAGCTTCTTTTACATGTCTAATTAAGTACAAAATCTTATTTATTTTGCCTTAGTTAATGATATGGGAAGGAATATACCATATCTCACAAATAGCCCTCTTATGGTTAGCCATTCGCAATTTAAAGGGATTGTCCCACCATCCAGTATTGTCAGGACTTTGTCTTGACTGCGCAGGACTGTCGGGAGGTATGTCCCAATCACTTGTCACTGATGTGTGCGCCATTTCCAGTGGTATATGCAGTGCTTTTTTTGTAAGATAAAAGGTGCCGGAACTCACATCACGTAGTCAATCACTGTACACACACCCACACACGAAACATAACGGTCACCGCCCGCAGTAAGCTCTCAGCATGCGACCACACGACCAATCACAAGCTGAGCAGCGCCACAAGCCGAGCAGTGCCATCACAACCAGCGCGGACAAAGTACGCATGCATCGGACTCGACACACAAGCAGCCCGCATGCACCGTTTTAATGATTTTGCCGCCGGCCTGCTACAAATTTTGTAAGATATGCTATACACACAGGACATTTTAGACAGTTTGCTTAAAAAAATGTGCATACATACTAACATTAAAAATGGCAAAATTTGAAGACTTTAAGCCATGCCATGAGTCATACACTCCAACTATTACTCAACCTGACCATCTACTGTATGAAATTGTTTGTAGCTACACTTACAAATTAGTAGGCTCTGCCCCTTTAGCCTTAGAAATGACCTGCAGAAAACTGGAAAGTTGGTGGGTACAAAATCAACGTGCACAATATTGGATGTATTGGCCAGAAGTGAATCCCCAAGTAATGAAATTGTAAACAGGTGTGCAGCTTGTTAAGAGAACTACAGGGAACACCAACATTAACACCAAAACAATCCAGCGATCTATATTGATCCACCCTAAATGGTATTGCAAAGCTGTATATCTGTTTACAATAAACAATAAAACAATCTCACAGTGGAGGACTATTACAGCAAAACTATTCAACTATGAGACACCAATGCCACGTATGTAATAAATAACATCAATCCTAACCTTACAATGCATTGAATTTGTGGTGAAATGGTATTTAATTGGGTAATGGACTCTTTTATTGAGTAAGCAAACCTTCAAACATATGAAGATTAAAGTAAGCATCCAATTTCCCAGACTCTCCTCTGTCAAATGGTCTGGCAGATGAATATGTGCAAATTATGGGAAAAAAATTCTTAAAAAGAAGCTTTCAAATGAAAATCCATTTTTCTGCTTTCAGAATTAACGCAATGATCTTAAGTCTAACATTACCTCATTTACTCATTTAATCTGATTCTACCATAATATCCTGAACAGCTGGTTGCTGTAATACAAAGTCTGAGCATGGTAGCAAAAGTCTAACGACCTTTCAAAAAAGAACATTTTTTTTTTCACAAACCAATTTTATTTAAAAATGGTGCAAACTTTATTTGTTTTCTTTCTCTCTCCTGCTTCTAGAACCTACCACCACCAGTATTTTTTTTTATAACAAGTGATGCTAACATATTTATAAATATCACCCTGTGGTCCACTGCATAGCTCCACATTTTTTGTACAGAGTACCATAAGATCAGAACATTTAGATTTCCTGTGCATCCTGCAAGAAATCAGCATTTCGCAAAATAGTTTTAGGTTTTATCATGAAGAGAAGAGATATTTCGGTGGCTCTGGCCTAGTGCTGGCATTGTTTCAGGTTTGACAGCCCCGGATCTGGGATGATTCAATTAGCCTACCTCCAGAGCTTCATACTGTTCCATATTTGGAGCTGGTCCAAAGTACCTCTACAGTGCTGCTCAATTCCCAGCTACTTTTTACACTTTACGGGTCAATAATTATTAATAAACAAACCGTTAGTCTAATTTTGCATTTAATTTCAAAATTTTAAACTAGCAGATATGGGAGCAACTACAAAGACTGAGTTGCAGCTCCAGTACTGCTCCATTCTGATTTCGCCAGGACCAATATACCAGCCACATCTATGGGTCCAGGTTTTGGAGTTGGTGGCCTTTCCTACTAGGCACATAATGAAAAACTAGTCTTATTTGGCAGTTTTGTATGCATGGTTTCTGGGGGAGAATTGTAAAACATATTAAGCACTAGGGATATCTGGGGAGCTTTGTGCACATCAAAAGGAGACAAGAGAATGATAATGAAATGTAAACAAAATTTGGTAGCTCTGAACATATAGGACCTAATTTATTAAGGAACATAAATGCTGTATTTTGCGTAAAATTGCACTGTGCATGCCCAGAAAAGGACTATTTGCCAATGAACTCGCCATCGAACACAAAGGACACTTCTGACAGTCCATGATATCATGGGCGTAACATGGGTGGGAAGGGGCATATGCAAACAGTCAATGTACAGTAAGGGCATGCCAGGGTTTAACGCACACCCATGCGTCCGATTCAAGCTCTGGACATCTCTAAGGTACGTGATTTTCAGCAGTATCACTTGCACCAGCTACAGGTAATGTGGAAGTGCCGAGTTATAGTGATGACGGTCATGTATGTATGCTAGAACATGTGTTTGCAATCAAGAGCAACTGTAAAAATGCATTTTATGTACAGTAGACATTAATAGCATCATGCTAAATGTATTTTATGGGGGAAAAAAATATAAAAACAACAGCTTTTGTTAATGTTTTTTCCATTAATGACTGTATTATTAACAGGTGTGAATACATTTAATAATATTTTTCTAATCTGTGCATCCTTCTGGGACTTTACATTCCACATATGTATTGTTCATATACTGCAATATGTTTTTTCTCTCTCAGCATGGCAAGTGCCGTATATACACAGCGTACCTACACCCGTATTCAACAAGATACATTTATTCAGAACCGCTTGTAGGCGTGACTTTAGCTGGATTGCTGCTTTACCAAAATTAGCCACAGAGTTGCGAGAGTGAGAGTGACTACTGTGTGCATAAGTACCCTAAGACAGGAAGAGGAGCAGAGATTGTACATAGCAATTTCAGACTGTAGGAGTTGAGAAGGGTTATACATCTCTTAGACAGAGCTCTAAGTCTCATAGAGCAAGCTGCAATTTTAACAGAATCTGACAAATTATTCACCGAAGCTGTCAATTTATCAGGAAGTGTTGAAGGATTTCTAGTGCTAGCTGCCAGACTATCAGAGGGAATGATAAGCCCCAGAGGGGAATTTGTCACAACCAGAAATAAAGCAACCATGGATCCTGTACTAGTTGCCAGAGGAGCACAGGGAGTCCAGGTCCAGTTCAGGCAAAGAGGAGTCCAGGTCCAGACCAGGGATCCGGGGAGAGTCCAGAGGTGTTCCAGTTGTCTGGTGCTTGTCCAGTCTATTTGCCACTGTTCTAGCTCCCTGCTGCAGCTATTGCTGCTACCCCATCTATATTGTCTTTTGGTGAAGATAGTCATTGGAGGTCATTCTAAGCTTTTGATTTATGTTTAAAGTATACGTTGGGCTAGATTTACTAAGCTGCGGGTTTGAAAAAGTGGGGATGTTGCCTATAGCAACCAATCAGATTCTAGCTTTCATTTATTTAGTACATTCTACAAAATGAAAGCTAGAATCTGATTGGTTGCTATAGGCAACATCCCCACTTTTTCAAACCCGCAGCTTAGTAAATCTAGCCCTTTGTGTTTTCAGACCTGGTCATTGACTGCTACTCACATGTGTGAGTAAACTGCCTAATTCTTCATTGCACTACATTGGGAGTCATTTGACTGTGTTACAGCCTGTTTGAGGCAGAAGTACAGACTTGAGTTGCATAAGTTGTGACTCCTCATCTCCTTATCCTTTATATGTGTTAGTTCTTACAGCCCAAATGTCAACTCTGCTCCTTTTCCATTGTATTTATCTACACCTTTGCAAGACACAGTATTTCATTTGTTGTGTAATATATATCAATTTACTGTACAAGCTGGTGTATAACCCACTATATTATATTCTTGATAATACTAGACTTGGTACTACTACTGCCATTATGATTGTTTTGTTCATATTGCAAGTTATCTCCAATTACATTGTTGGTCATCAGAGTTGCTACTTTTCATGTTATCATCATTAACTTTTATTGCTACATCATCTACTTCAAATTTAAGTCCACTTAAATGTACTTGCCATTAGTGTTAGTTTGTATATTTTACCATGTCTCCTGTATTCAATTTATTGTATCAAGGTATATTCTTGTCAGTTTGCTTTTGTATTGTTATATTAGTATTACTACTATGCCTTATTGTTATGGTAAGCTTACTCCTTAAACATTTATTGTATCTTTTTATTATCCATTTATCCTCTTGGGTTACATTACTCTGCACATTTTCCATCGCATTAACCTTGTTGTGACCCATCCATTAATTATCAGGTTTCAGGCCATTAGTTTACATGATCTTAAAATTAAATGTGCCAAGTGGCTCATCACCTTTACCTGCAAGCGTGTGTGTCCCCCTAAAGTTAATTTTAGGAAGTCAGGCGGGGGCTTCCTGAGTCAAACTCTAGTGGGAGCCTGAAGAGAGAGAACGATCAGGAGAAGGCACTGTGTTGAGAAGTTAGGAAAAATTGGGACACCCCTGTGAAGTTTCTGCCACTCTCCCCACCAGGTGCATCAAGGTGCCCAGTGGTGCATCATGTATAATGGTGAATTTACCTTATTTCCTGCATTGTCTTTTTAAACTGGCTCTAGAAACAGCACTTTTGCAGATTTATTTAGAGAAAGTTGGAACTGTGAGAACAATTCCAGGAGATGTACAAAGGTGCCATAAAAAGTGCAGATTGGCAAGTTCATGTAACAGCCAAGTTCCATATGGAATACGTTTTCTGAAAAACATCTGTAACCAGTTTGTCTCTAAAAGGCGCAGAGTGAGTCTGTAGTGTACAGCTTCAAATATTTGCAGTCTCCTAGCAGCTGAACTGTGTGAGGTTATAAATAGGGGTATCAAGACTTAACCCCTAGAGGTTCAGACATGACTGTGGTGGTGTGTTTTATTCACATTCAATACACACAAGTTCAGGCTAATCCAGTAGAGGTTATTAAACAAACAAAAGGCATTTTACTACTGTAAACTAAATATATTTTAGCAGGATAAGAATGATGTTATTCTTAGGAAACATACATTTTATAAAACATTACCATTTAAAAAAAGCTTTAACATAAAAGACTAAAAAGGAAACTGTGCTTCAGTACATGAAGTCATATTTGTTAGTTGGCAAGCACTTACTGTACATTTGAGGTTGATTTGTGGGCCTGAAAAAAAGAATTGCGAAAATCAACGTGTGCAAATAATTTCCAATCTATAATATACTTCATGTCAGTTTGGAGTAATATAATAGGCATTTCCAAGTTTTCTGTTATTGATGTGATTCAGTAGCAGTTTTCAGTGATATATATATATATATATATATATATATATATAAAAAGTATGGTGCCAGTTGCCACTCAGAAATTATGGGAGTGGGAAGCAACATATGGAGGTTGGAAAGCATTCCTAAGCAAAGAGAAAAGCTATGAAACTAGAGGAGTTATGGTAATAGCAAGAAAAAGTTATTTTTGTCACCACTTCCCGCATTAGAGGGTGTGACAATAGAGGTTTGGCAAATCTATTAACTGTTACCAGGTAACGGATGAATGCTTGCAGAGGATTATTTACTTTCTTCTAGGGAGGTGAAAAATTACCTAACAGAATCTCCCAACAGTCTTAACGGATATTCAAGTTCACTCTCATGCACAAGTTCTTGGAAAGAAGCCAACTACACAGATGGAGCATGTTTCTTTTACCTCTACGGCTAAAACTGACGTAAGGGTCATTATGTGAGAAAAACAAGGGGTATTCTGAAGCTTTCTTAAACTTCTCAATGAGTGTCTGCACTGTGTTATAATATCAACTACTATAAAGATATTGACATTAGAAAGTGCAATAAACGGCAATGTGTTATTTCACATATCGCATGAGAAGTATTGCTTCCCACATTTGAAGATGTACATACACAAATAAGATCACAATACTCTGAAATTATTCAGTAAATGTGTAACACCCCCTTTGGATGTGCACGAATGACATCCCTGAGTGAGGTGTGAAAGTAATAACCACCTCCCCTTAGTGAGGTGTTAAAGTGGGGACAACCTCTGGGACTTGATTAGATTGCAGGGATCAGAGAAGTAGAATACTCACTCTGGTGCCTAAGAATGATTCTCTTCTTGGACTTTTGGGTTAGATAAGTTTACCTTAGAGATGCATGCCATCAGTTCCTCTTGATTTTAGTGAGGCCAGAGGTGTGAGTTGCAGCCGAGTGCCAAAATGAGACTGAATTCCGAGAGTGAGCCTCTGGGACACAGTGAAACCGAAAGTTGACTACCAAATGCCAAACCGAGACCAAGTTTCAAGCTGGAGGAACCTGAATACAGAGAGAGTGAAAGTTGACTTGTAATTTACATTTTCAATAATAGCTGGTTGGCAGCCTTATATATCAATCTGGCACACCTGGTACCCCTAGTGGGTAAGAAATTACTTAGACATACAGCTCTTTCAACAAACAAATACCAGTGGGTTCACTAAACTAAGAGCCTATTACACAACCCTAATATAAAAAATTATATAATCCCCATTCTCACAGAGCCAGGATCCGTTTGTTGAGTCCATGATTCACTCCTCTACCAATAGGTTAGAAATCAAGCCCAATGTCTTCCCACTTTTGTCAGTTGCACAAAGAGACCACTGCATAAAAAAACAAAGTGCCGGCAACCAGTGGCGTAACAAGGGTTATGCGACCGCCCAAAATGAAAGCCTAAAAGGACGCAACGGCCGACTGCTATTTGCCCATGATTCAGATCCCAGTTATATATAAATGCGGTGTTGTCACAAGGCGCCCTGGATCCATGTTTTGCTAGGAGCCAGGGAGGAGAGGAGTCAAAAGATGCCAGGAAGGCAGGAATAAGGCAAACATGAAGCAGTGAAGCGGGCAAGAAGAGAAAAGAAGAAGAGAAAGTAATGACATTACTGCAGATAGGTGGCTCAAGAGAACTGGGGGGAAGAGGTGGCTGGAAAAATTGTGGTCGGGGGGACTGGAGAGAAAAGTGGGTACAGTTGGCTGGAGAGAACACGATGGGAGAGGGGGCTGGAGAAAAATGGTTGTGAGTTGCGTGAAGAAAATGGTGGAGAGCTTGTTATGGAAATGGGGGGGAGGGAACAAGGGTGAGAGCTACTGGAAATAACCAGGTGAAAAGGGATGGAGTGGATTCAAAGGACTGGGGGTTGGAGAGAAGGGGGTTTTCCTTGTGGTACCTAAATATATGAATAATAAAAAACATAACTTATTATATATAGCTATAAAAAATAAATTGGAAATATAGTCAAGAGGCAGTAATGTCTTTATTAGCAATAATAGTCTCTATTAAATGTGGGGGAAATTTGTGAGCTATTAATTTGGTTTTGGAACTTGTGGGGAAATTAACCTTTTTATTAGATTGGAATATTATTAATTTATTGTTTTGGCTTGTGGCAGTGAGGGGAATAAGTTGATTTATTACATGGGAATCCTATTAATTTAAAGTTGGGCTGGTTGGGAGGAAGAAGGCTTATTTATTAAATATAAACACTGTTAAATTAATAGAACGGGAAAACCTTACACTGACACAACACACGATTATCACTTCAACAAGGTAATTACAAACCCCTCACTCCACAGAGGGGTTCTCTACACTTATTGCTGGGAAATAAAACATTGTCAGTATGTAACACATATTTCTTATAACTGCACATTAGATAATTTTTATACATTCCTCCTGCCACTCCTCTGGCTTCACTCAGTTCAGGCATTCAAAAGTTAGGACAAACTCTGCAATTACATACCCATTTTGTAATATTTGTGGCCATGTAACACTCTTGAACGTATTAGAATGCAAATTGTATCCTTTAATACCATATGCAACTAGAGTAGGAGGTTAATCCTATTCAATAAGCAGCTCATTTGTGACCAGTAGCGTATCTGTTTGTTATTGCATCTACTATATTTGTATACACTATTAATTTAATGTGGGGCTCGTTAGAGGGCAGAAGGCCTAATAAGTAAACATAGGTACTATTTATTTAATATCAGAGCTGTGTGGGAAAAAAGGGCATATTTATTAAATGTGAATGTTATCAATTAAATTCTGGGGTTGATTGAGTGGAAGGAGGACTGTTTATTAAATGGAAAAAAGCTACTGATTGAATGTCTGGCTTGTTGGTGGGGAGACCAGTGTTCCCTCACTGCTCAGCTTTTTGAGGTAAATAATAACTAACTCTTTTCCAAACAGCACCCCAACATTCCAGAATCTGCCAAAGTAGCAACTTAGCTTAAGACAACAGCAGCAGCACCAGGTAGTCAAAGTTACAGGAACAAGAAGGAGAGTGCAGCACTGGGTTGGAGAATGGTCTGGCGCTTTTAGAGAGTTCAAAATGTCCCCACCATAGGATGGCTACCAAGATGCGGGGAGGTGGGGATGGGGGGTAGTGGAGGTTGCCAGAGTTCGCTCTTGACAATGTAACAAGTAACGGCTCTGCCACAACAAACCATTGCCAGTCCGACAGAGTTTTAAACCCAAGTTACTACTGTCAGTAGTACAAGTCAGTACTGTCCTGAGTAGAAGACTCCTGTTGGTGGGGTAATGCTTCCTTTTATTCTAAAATCTAGTTCCCATGGTGGTGTGGCTTCATAGAGGACATCAGCAACACAGCTGGCATATGTAATTCAGGGCATATATACTATAATCATCAGGGAGGCTAAGCCAAGCTCAGGGAGGACAGAAACTTCCCATAGAGCAGAAGGGCAAAAGCTTGGCTGCTGTTCAAACTAATGGGGACCCTCTTAGTGATATGTGATTGCAGTCATGTGACTGCAATCACAGAATGAAGTGTCCCAGCCAGCCGGGACAGAAGGAAATAAAGAAAGACAGCACAGCGTCCTGACTACTAGGCAACAGCCGGGAGATTGCAGGGATCAGAGCAGATCCAAAGCAGTGTGATCCGGTAGCACAGCAAGTCACCAACAAGTTGGCAGGGATTAAAGCGCCATGGCTGTTAGCAGCAGCAGGGATGAAAGTTTCAGAAAGAGCCGTCACAAGTAGAGCAACCGTTCATAACACTTAGATAACTGGATTGGTACCTGCTTATCAGAGAGGCTATTACTTAGCCTCCTCCTATTCTTCAAAATGCAGTAAGTACCCTGCAGTGCTTGGCTTTGGGTAGTCTAGCTGCGATAGATTTTAAGCAACTGGTGAGTGGGGAGTGTGTTTAAGCTCTATTTTCAAGTAACTTGGAAACCTGCTCTCACCATAGATGAGAAGCATCATGGTAGGTGTGTGAGTTGAGAGTGTCCACCCAAATCTATCATGTATGGCAGGGCCAATGGGAGAATGGAGAGAGATACATTGGAGTGATGTGAGAGCAGAGCAGATGAAGGAAGAGGTAGGAGAGTAAGCGAATGGCAGTCCCAATCAGTGAGAGTTTCAGCTTAGTGACTTAATGATGTGACACTTCCACTGTGAATAATACTATCAATAACTGTGCAGGAGAGAAAACATGCAATAAAGTCAATAGTTTATTTAATCAGAAAGAGATCTTCTTAATGTAATACAGAGCTTGCACACATTGCCCTCTGATACTACAGTATATTATATGATATATTACAGTTATGTTTATTCCAAGTCAGTTATGAAATTGGATATTATAAGACCTATTGATCATATAGACATGTTAGAGATCGCTTTGGTTGCGTAATCCCACCTATTGTATGAAAACTGTTGACTGGACACACATGTATAAACACCATTAGATCATTTTATACATACCTCCTGCCACTCACTGTAATAGAGGGGTCTCAATACACATGTTCAAGATGAACAGGTAAGTTAGGAAGCATATTGACCACATACCACCTCAAATGTATAAATAGCTGTTACATGGACATGCGGAGTGTGGCTGTGCAATGTTGTTTAGAGTGTGGAAGAATGATACTGTACTGCGTGTACTGATACTACTACTATATCTGCTACTGTACATCTACTACTTACTAAGCCTATATTTACTTGTATCTATTTATTTTCACGGACATCATCCTATGACAAGAGATGCTGGCTAAGAAAAAATAATTCTTCAGACAAAGCAGTGACTCCAATGTGGCTAAACTTTTCAAAATGTAATCTTCACTGATGAGTGCTCGATTACACTGAAATCATTTGCAGCTTTCAAAAGGAAAAACATTCTTCCCAATAAAACCAAGACTACAGCATCCCTTAACAGTTCATGTATGGGGTTCAATATCTTGGCAAAGGCCAGGACAGTGCATGTACCGACACTCTTGCCTGGGTCTGGTGCATTCTGTGAGACAAGGAAGTTCCTGTTCTGGTGGATTCCATTTGCTCCCCTGGCTATGCTCTTTGTCAACTAGTGGACGCACATGAACACATCCTCTGTTTAATACATTTGATCCTCATTCATTCTCTGCAGGAACCTCCTAATCTTTCCCTTGTGCTATTTAAGGCATCTGTGTACATAGATATTGTACGTGGCAGATCTTCATATCAGCTTAGCTTTCGCTTCTCTGTCTGTTTTGGCTCCCATTGTATTTAATCACCTCCACTGTATTCCGGGAGTCTTTCACCTCCAGTATATTCTTGGTATCAGTAATCTCCAGTGCATTCCTGGTATCTGTCATCCCCAGTGCATTCCTGGTATTTGTTATCTCCACAGTATAACTAGTAGTAATGTCACATCTACCAGCTCTCGTAATAGTACCTTGTACTTCCTGACTTACCAGTCACACCTGTATCTCATTAGGAGGGTGAAAACCTTCACCACATTAGAGTCTGCACCTTCACCACAGGTAATGCTGATTACTTTTGTATGGCTGTGACACATACATCACAAAACATTGGCCCTCTGGTCACAGACTACTACAGGACAATAATATCAATCATTCAGTATTTGCTGCCTATCTTGAACAGCAGCATGCATTGGCAAAGAAGTATAACATCATGTAAATCTCATTGAGCTCATAAAAAAACTTTCCCTAAGGAAGAAAGTGAAGCCTAAATCTAAGGAATAATGTCTTTGCTATATATAATAATAATAATAATAGTTCTCATTTCTGCACTGCTACCTGACTCCAAACTTAGTGACTGTTAACCAACTGCTATCATTTTATGAGACTTCTGCACCACTATAAGTCTCTTGCTACCGAATTCACCCTACCTTATTGCCATTATTTCTCCTCATATATGCCCTACCTACTTCCACCTCACCTTTCTCCACACCCCACCCTGTTCCTCTTGACCTTCTTCCCCTCTCTGATCCCTCCACTTTCTCTCTCAATCCTTCAAACCCACCTTTCCCATATCACGCATCTGCTACCAACCCCCTTCTTCCCTCAACTCAGGTGCCCATATCTCACACGTTGCCTCACTCACCATACCTCTCTCCCCATGAAAAGCTCCTTCCTTTTTGCTTATCCCCATTCAATGCTCCTTTCCTACCACATCTCTTCTCATGCTGGCTGCTGGGGACAACTCCCCTAACCGTGGGCCCTGTCCTATACCCACCCAGCCCATCCTTACACCCCAAATCCAGCCCCGTCTTGTGTACCAGTAATCTTACTAACCTCATCCACATCTCCTCACTTCTGTCTCTCCATTTAACCTGCAATTTCTGGAATGCCAAATCAGTTTGCAATAAACTGGTCTCCTTTCGCAACCTCTTAATTTTCAGCTCATTTAACCTCCCTGCCACCACCAAAACCTGGCTCTTCTCTGCTGATAACACTTCTCATTTACCCCCGCTGATAATCCCACTGGATCTACCACATCCAAATTCCTTAATTTCACTTTTAACAGTGGACTTCCTCTCCCAACCCACTGTAATGGTCACCACCCAGACCATGTCTTTTTCACCTTTGTGTCATCCTAGACTTTTCCAACTCACCCTTTTCACTCTCCAATCACTACATCAACTCCTTCAGCATCTCACCACCTCCTGCACCTCTTCTTTCCCCTCACCCAAATGCTTGCTCATGTAAATGTAATGCTGATGCCCTTACCCCTGCCCTCTTTTCTTTCTCACTCAAAACACAGCTTCCTCCAATAACTGCCCAGTCTTGCCCCAATCAGTCTGTCTGCCTTAACAAGCATGCTCTAACCCCTGCCATGGACTTTACTGCCCCTGTAGCCTCCAAAAATCCAAATACCAAAGTGGCATTCCAAATTGACCTGTTATGTCTAAAAATGCTCTTACACTGTTGAGTGCTGCTGGAGAAAATCTTGCTCTCCTCTACTTCAAATTCATCCTACAGCTAAGTTCTCTCTTTTACTAAAAATCCTACTTTAAGTCTTAGGACTAAGCAGTCATGGGGGAAGGGAGTCCTGACCACAGGCTTATCTCGGTCGGCCTTCAGATTGGGTTATTTTATTAAATGTCCAGGATTTACCTCCTGTGCTGACTGGCTCAGTTCCCTGGGCAGGATGCTTAGGCTGATAGAACATGGGGCTGATCCACTACTCCTCCTTGTTGGCTCCCCTTCCCCCACCTTTTACTTATTTTTCCTTCTCTACTCCCCTCCTTTCTACTTCTCTTCTCTCGCCACTGTTTAGTCAGGCCCCTCCTCCACCCTTTAGCACATGTGGGACTGGTGCCGGCTTTTGTCGAGTCTGCAGGTGGCAGTCTCCACAAAAATTCTATGCAGAGCAGCCTAGCAAGTAAGTGTAATGGAGGAGTTAATGTAATGGGACCTATTAAGGTTATGTTGGTGGACTATTAATGTAATGTGGGCTCTATTGGGAGCTATTAATGTAATGTGTGAATTGTGTGGGTGCTATATATGTAATGTGGCTATTTATGTAATATTGCAGCATATGGTGGTTACTAGTTTAATATGAGGTCTCTTATTATGAAATGTGGGTGTTTACATATAATGTGGGCTTGAATAATATATTTTGGGATAATAAAGCAATGTAGGATCCCTGTATTATATCGGACTAATAATTTAAAGACAAGTAGGGGAGGGGGGTTCTTGTTTATTAAATGTAAATGCATTAGCTTAATGTTGGGGATGGTTGAATTTCAAGCAAAGAGTCCCAACATTCCAGGATCCAGCCAAGTAGCAGCAAAGGTTAAGACACCAGCAGCAGGTATTCAATGCTGCAGTTACAGGTAAGAGAGAGCAACACAGGTTGCCAGTTGTTCTGAATCTGCTGGAACAGTGCCGACTTGTCCTGAATGCAGGGACAGGCTGTTGTATCAAACCCCACCAGCAGCTCAACCTGTATAACAGAGACCTATTAAATTCCTAAAAAACCTCAGAGGAATGGGGGGGAAATTTTGGTCTTGATCCTGACGTCACACAGCCCTGGTTAGGGGGCTTACATAGTTGCTGAGGAGCTAAGCTAGGTCTAGAGCAGTGGATCCCAAACTTTCTCAGTTCAAGCCACCCTTAGGGTCTCCATAATTTTTTCAAGGCACCCCTAAGCCAAAATAATTACCCGCCTTGCTTACCTCCGGCCCTGGCCGCGGCACCCCTGTGAGATCGCCGCGGCACCCCAGGAAGCCGCGGCACACAGTTTGGGAACCACTGGTCTAGAGACTGGTGCATATTTCCCTCTCCCTGCATTTAAATATGTGAAAAAGTGAAGGAGTTGGTGGTGGCCATACCACACGGAAATGTAAATGTTAATATACTACTGCCTCGATTAAAATTACTAACTCTAGTCTGTTATAGTAGATGTAATACTGGGTGTCCTACTGGAAGGTATGGTATGTTTAATACTATGGTAACTGGATAAGCAAAATGTTGATAACATTTTGGCATGATTGAAAGCGGATATAAAAAAATGGACAATGCAATACACATTGTTCCAATCTGTAAAGGGTGTAGAAAGGCCAAGCATCCTAGCACAACTTGTCCTGACTTTAGTACTGTGGAAAGAGAAATCCACAGGCCTATTGCCGACAACCAAAGGTAACTCTAAGTTCATGGCAAGTCTTGATCACAAAGTTTTGCTTGTTTAAATTGGGAACAGATTCTTAAGAGCACACAGGCAAACAGAAACAAAACTGTGATATGTGTTGTGGTATACATTTTAATGCAAAAACCTTTTTTTGTTGTTATTTTGAAGACTAAAGTTTTGTTGGAATAATTTTGCATATGTTATATTCTTAGTTTTTAACATTTGGCACCACAGCAGGAGCATAATAATTGTTTCCATAGATTAGTTTGGTCTCGTCTAGCGTTATAATCTTAGTTATAAATGTGCTTGTCATAGAATAATGTCACTGAGCATGACCATACTCTTTCCTAAGACAGGAATCTCTTTTTTTTTTGTATATTTTCCATTTATGGTTCTTTTCTGAACCACAAGTAATACAGACCCACAACTATTCTAACTGTACAAATGTATTGTTAAAACATCAGAAGAGAGGAACTGAGATGGGTAAAAAGTATACTTTGCTGGATTTACAATAATAGGGTCTATAGGTACAGAACTGTCATAACATTCACTTAGCAATTAACCGCACCAATTTAGTCACAGTTCCACATAAGTCTTCCCATATGAAATGTTGACCTTAAACAAACAAACAAAACCGAATGATAAATTTTATTCTGGCAAATAAATTAACTATGCTTATTCAAGGCTGTATAAGAAAGGCATGTGACTGAATGCGGGGTGCATAGGCTGTTAATTTGAAATGGGACTGCATATAGTTGGAATAACTGTTATCTGTATGTCATGGCTTTGGGGCTTTTATGCTAGCATGGGCTGTATATGTTGGCCAATGAGCATCACACTGTATATGTTATATTTTTAGGCATAGGTCTGTATATAGTGAGCTTACAACTGATTGCACTGAGAATGGTTCAGTTTTTCTTGAATGAAATTGTGTGTGATCAGTGTTGGATGTATTGCTGCTATGAGCAGCCTATGGTGAACATGTGTGGGCATGTGATTGCAATTCATGTGGCTTCAGGCCAGATTTTACATGGTAGGTGGAAATAAAGCCATTCTGGAATGGAAATTGTAGAGTTGCATATGCTGGGCATGACTGTTGTGCTATATGTACTGGTATGTGGCATTGGAAAGTAAGCATGACACTGTATGTATTAAGCAAGGTTTTTATTTGATCAAGAAGCTGTTATGCTATCATGAGGCTGTACAAGATTGACATGGTAGTCACATGCTGGCATGAGATTGCATATGATGAGCATTAAGCAGTATATGGTAGGCATCAAGCATCAGACTGTATGCAGTAGTTGATGTGAGGCTTTTATGCTAAAAATGGGATTGTCTATAGTAGGGATGAGCGCACTCGGATTTATGAAATCCGAGCCCACCCGAACGTTGCGGATCCGAGTCGGATCCGAGACAGATCCGGGTATGGGCGCCAAATTCAAAAGTGAAACTGAGGCTCTGACTCATAATCCCGTTGTCGGATCTCGCGATACTCGGATCCTATAAATTCCCCGCTAGTCGCCGCCATCTTCACTCGGGCATTGATCAGGGTAGAGGGAGGGTGTGTTAGGTGGTCCTCTGTGCTGTTTAGTTCTGTGCTGTTTAGTTCTGTGCTGTTTAGTTCTGTGCTGTTTAGTTCTGTGCTGTGCTGTGCTGTGCTGTGCTGTGCTGTGCTGTGCTGTGTTCTGCAGTATCAGTCCAGTGGTGCTGTGTGCTGTGCTCTGTCCTTCTGAGGTCAGTGGTGCTGCTGGGTCCTGTGCTGTGTCCTGTTCAGTCCAGTGGTGCTGTGTCCTGTGCTCTGTGCTTCTAAGGGCATAGTTATTTCCCCAATATTCCCCTGTGTTTAAAAAAATAAAAAAAAGTTTTTTTAAAAAATACCAAAAACTACTTTAATTTTTTTTAATTACCACAAAATTTGCACAACCAATCCTGCAGTATAAGCCCATTGGTACTGCAATATTACCAAGTTCACACATTCAGCAGTAAAAGTCCAGTGGTACTGCAATATTACAAAGTTTACACATTCTGCAGTATCAGTCCAGTGGTGCTGTGTCCTGTGCTCTGTCCTGCTGAGTTCCGTAGTGCTGCTGGGTCCTGTGCCGTGTCCTGTTCAGTCCAGTGGTGCTGTGTCCTGTGCTCTGTGCTTCTAAGGGCATAGTTATTTCCCCATTATTCCCAAGTTTTTAAAAAATAAAAAAAAAGTAAAAAAAAAAAAAAAATTTAAAAAAAAAAAAAAATATATAATAATTATAACCAAATTTGCAAAACCAATCCAGCAGTATAAGTCCATTGGTACTGCAATATTACCAAGTTCACACATTCTGCAGTATCAGTCCAGTGGTGCTGTGTCCTGTGCTCTGTCCTTCTGAGTTCCGTAGTGCTGCTGGGTCCTGTGCCGTGTCCTGTTCAGTCCAGTGGTGCTGTGTCCTGTGCTCTGTGCTTCAAAGGGCATAGTTATTTCCCCACTATTCCCAAGTTTTTTAAAAATAAAAAAAAGTAAAAAAAAATAAAAAATTAAAAAAAAAAAAAAATATAATAATTATAACCAAATTTGCAAAACCAATCCAGCAGTATAAGTCCATTGGTACTGCAATATTACCAAGTTCACACATTCTGCAGTATCTTGTGCTACATATAATGGAGACCAAAAATTTGGAGGATAAAGTAGGGAAAGATCAAGACCCACTTCCTCCTAATGCTGAAGCTGCTGCCACTAGTCATGACATAGACGATGAAATGCCATCAACGTCGTCTTCCAAGCCCGATGCCCAATCTCGTAGTACCGGGCATGTAAAATCCAAAAAGCCCAAGTTAAGAAAAAGTAGCAAAAAGAGAAACTTTAAATCATCTGAGGAGAAACTTAAAGTTGCCAATATGCCATTTACGACACGGAGTGGCAAGGAACGGCTTAGGCCCTGGCCCGTGTTCATGACTAGTGCTTCAGCTTCACCCACGGATCTTAGCCCTCCTCCTCCTCCCCCCCCTACAAAAAATTGAAGAGAGTTATGCTGTCAGCAACAAAACAGCAAACAACTCTGCCTTCTAAAGAGAAATTATCACAAATCCCCAAGGCGAGTCCAAGGGTGTTGGTGGTTGTCAAGCCTGACCTTCCCATCACTGTACGGGAAGAGGTGGCTCGGGAGGAGGCTATTGATGATGTAGCTGGCGCTGTGGAGGAACTTGATGATGAGGATGGTGATGTGGTTATTGTAAATGAGGCACCAGGGGGGGAAACAGCTGATGTCCATGGGATGAAAAAGCCCATCGTCATGCCTGGTCAGAAGACCAAAAAATGCACCTCTTCGGTCTGGAGTTATTTTTATCCAAATCCAGACAACCAATGTATGGCCATATGTAGCTTATGTAAAGCTCAAATAAGCAGGGGTAAGGATCTTGCCCACCTAGGAACATCCTCCCTTATACGTCACCTGAATAACCTTCATAGTTCAGTGGTTAGTTCAGGAACTGGGGCTAGGACCCTCATCGGTACAGGGACACCTAAATCCCGTGGTCCAGTTGGATACACACCAGCAACACCCTCCTCGTCAACTTCCTCCACAATCTCCATCAGATTCAGTCCTGCAGCCCAAGTCAGCAGCCAGACTGAGTCCTCCTCAATACGGGATTCATCCGAGGAATCCTGCAGCGGTACGCCTACTACTGCCACTGCTGCTGTTGCTGCTGTTAGTCGGTCATCTTCCCAGAGGGGAAGTCGTAAGACCGCTAAGTCTTTCACAAAACAATTGACCGTCCAACAGTCGTTTGCCATGACCACAAAATACGATAGTAGTCACCTTATTGCAAAGCGTATAACTGCGGCTGTAACTGCAATGTTGGTGTTAGACGTGCGCCCGGTGTCCGCCATCAGTGGAGTGGGATTTAGAGGGTTGATGGAGGTATTGTGTCCCCGGTATCAAATTGGGTACCGGGGCCACCCCACTATGCAGTCCAGATACTTGTTTGGTGGAATTCTGACACGTGGAGGGTTTTATTATTATTATATTGTGTGGACCACTCTATCTATACCACACAACAACTCTATATACCACTCTATTTCATACTTTAATTCTATTTCATACTTTAATTCTATTTAATACTTTAATTCTATTTCATACTTTAATTCTATTTCATACTTTAATTCTATTACTAATTACCATAAAGAGGAACAAAATAAACCAATTTTACCAAAAGTATAATATGACTTAGACTTACAAACACTACACTTGAAAGATCGTGCCTTTAAATGAAAAAGTCAGTCTTCATTGCACGACTATGTGCAACAGGGACAGTTTTTTGGGTTTACAAAGTCAAACAATAACACTTTGACCCTGTCTGTCTGGGATCTCAATGACGAATTGTCTGTACCATGTTTGGAGGAGGTATTGTGGCCCCGGTATCAAATTGGGTACCGGGGCCACCCCACTATGCAGTCCAGATACTTGTTTGGTGGAATTCTGACACGTGGAGGGTTTTTTAATTATATTGTGGCCTCGGTACCAAATTGTGTACCGGGGCCACCACACTACGCAGTCAAGATAGATAGATGCGTATCATAGATAAAGTACATTCAGTGGTGTGGGGCAAATTGAAAAATATTCAAAATGCACTGACATTATCAAAAACAAGAGGTTGTCACACGCTAAAACTCCAACATGTATATGATGGAGAGGATGGAGGAGCAGCCGTATGTGTAGTGTAATGCAGATCTGTTGAAGGTTTTTTATATATTTTATTGTGGTGCCCAGTGCCCACTCCTCTACGCAGTCCAGGTACATTTATTGGTGCGAATCATAAAAGTTCAGGGTTTTTAATATATTGTGGTGACCCACTCCTCTACGCAGTCCAGGTACATTTATTGGTGCGATTCATAAAAGTTCAGGGTTTTTAAGATATTGTGGTGACCCACTCCTCTACGCAGTCCAGGTACATTTATTGGTGCGATTCATAAAAGTTCAGGGTTTTTAAGATATTGTGGTGACCCACTCCTCTACGCAGTACAGGTACATTTATTGGTGAGATTCATAAAAGTTCGGGGTTTTTAAGATATTGTGGTGACCCACTCCTCTACGCAGTCCAGGTACATTTATTGGTGCGAATCATAAAAGTTCAGGGTTTTTAATATATATTGTGGTGACCCACTCCTCTACGCAGTCCAGGTACAATTATTGGTGCGATTCATAAAAGTTCAGGGTTTTTAATATATTGTGGTGACCCACTCCTCTACGCAGTCCAGGTACATTTATTGGTGCGATTCATAAAAGTTCAGGGTTTTTAAGATATTGTGGTGACCCACTCCTCTACGCAGTCCAGGTACATTTATTGGTGCGATTCATAAAAGTTCAGGGTTTTTAATATATTGTGGTGACCCACTCCTCTACGCAGTCCAGGTACAATTATTGGTGCGAATCATAAAAGTTCAGGGTTTTTAATATATTGTGGTGACCCACTCCTCTACGCAGTCCAGGTACATTTATTGGTGCGATTCATAAAAGTTCGGGGTTTTTAAGATATTGTGGTGACCCACTCCTCTACGCAGTCCAGGTACATTTATTGGTGCGAATCATAAAAGTTCAGGGTTTTTAATATATATTGTGGTGACCCACTCCTCTACGCAGTCCAGGTACATTTATTGGTGCGAATCATAAAAGTTCAGGGTTTTTAATATATATTGTGGTGACCCACTCCTCTACGCAGTCCAGAAAGATACCTTGTTGCAACGTTTTGGACTAATAACTATATTGTGAGGTGTTCAGAATACACTGTAAATTAGTGGAAATGCTTGTTATTGAATGTTATTGAGGTTAATAATAGCCTAGGAGTGAAAATAAGCCCAAAAACTTGATTTTTAAACTTTTTATGTTTTTTTCAAAAAAAATCCGAATCCAATACCTTAAATCCGAACCGAGACCTTTCGTCAAGTGTTTTGCGAGACAAATCCGAACCTCAAAAATAACGAAAATCCGGATCCAAAACACAAAACACGAGACCTCAAAAGTCGCCGGTGCACATCCCTAGTCTATAGTAAGAATAACTATTAGAACATATGTGGTAGAGTTGAGGCTAATATGGGCTTTAAATGGTGGGTAATAATTATGGCACTGTATGTGTGAGGTTATTATTGAGTCAATGCACTCTATATAATGGGCATGGGTGTGACACAGTAGTCAATAGAACATTACTTTTGCTGATTTCACAGGCAGTAGAAATCTTGGCATGTCGTGTAACTAATGCAACAACATAGCAAGCAGCAGTAATAACACTACTTGTTGGCTCTTAGAGCAGCAGCCACTTCTTACATTTATTGGCTATGGTGTCAGTCAATCTCAACGAAAACTTGTCATTGTGCTTATCTTAGCATTCAGTGCCAGTGAGGGATGGTGGGGGCCAATGGCAGATGCAAGTCTGAGGTGCAGTAAATGAATTCTCTGCTCTGGGTATTTTTTTACTTGTGAAAACATTATATTTCCTCACCCCACGTTCTCAACTGCTTTGTTCTGCGACCTGTGAGGACAATTTAATAATGTGTAAACAGCGGCCAGGCAATCTCCAATCCCTAGTGGTAGAACGTGATAATAGAACCGCCACACCGCTCCCTCATACACACCATTCAGCAGTAAAATATTTGCTGCTAATATATTTTTATTTTATTTTTTAGGTGATTTTAGTCTAGATTACCACCTTTACAGGAAGCATTGGTAGGAACCCTTCCCCACATGTATAAAATCCAGGGTCAATATTATTTATTTTACAGAACCATGAAGACTGGGGTACCTTGAATATTACTATGAGGGAGCATTCATGCAGCACATGTCTGTGTATAGATAGTTCATCTCAGTTACAATATTATATGGCGAGGGCAACTCAGAAGAGGCTGCTTTTGTTTCAAGTCCCACTACTTTTAATAAGACATTTGGCTCCACTTACAAAGGCAATTCACTTTATTAAAGCTAAGCAATACTATTGAATATCCTCAATTTGAAGTCCAATCTGTGCTTAAATGTGAAGCCAATGTTTTTAATGGTTACCTTATAACTTTTTTGCATTGACATTGTAATTTATAATCTTGAATATTCTCAATATGAATGCACATTTCTGTATTTTATAACTTCTGAGATTAATGATATATTTGCCAGCTTTTATTTTTTTCAACGTCTATCTCAGGGAATGTGCACATGGGTGGTTTTTTTTACCAATCAAATGACAAATAAATTTGCACATTATGGAATCCAAATTTTATTTAGCATTTTTCCCATTTTTAAACATGTATTTCATCATCATCATCATTTATTTATATAGCGCCAACATATTCCGTAGCGCTTTACAATTGGGGACAAACGTAATAAACTAATAAACAAACTGGGTAAAACAGACAAAGAGGTGAGAAGGCCCTGCTCGCAAGCTTACAATCTATGGGACAATGGGAGATTGACACATGAGGTTAAGTATACATTTTGCATCTTGGCCCAGCCAGACTGCAAAGGTAGGGTGACTCATAAGCTAAATGATCCTGTCACACAACAATATTGGTCAGGGGGTAGTTGTCTTCTGTGAAATTGTGTAACAGGCTAAAGGTAGTGAGGTTAAGATGGTGGTTGAGGAATATTATAAGCTTGTCTGAATAGGTAGGTTTTCAGAGAACGCTTGAAAGTTTATAGAACAGAGGAGAGTCTTATTGTGCGAGGGAGAGAGTTCCATAGAGTGGGTGCAACCCGAAAAAAGTCCTGTAACCGGGAATGGGAGGATGTAATGAGGGTGGATGAGAGACGCAGATCTTTTGCAGAACGGAGTTGCCGAGTTGGGAGATATTTTGAGACAAGAGAGGAGATGTATGTTGGTGCAGCTTTGTTGATGGCCTTGTAGGTTAGTAAAAGTATTTTATATTGGATTCGGTAGAAGACAGGCAGCCAGTGTAGAGACATACAGAGTGATTCAACAGAGGAATAGCTATTTGCAAGGAAAATCAGTCTTGCTGAAGCATGCAAAATAGATTTTAGGGGTTTGAGTCTGTTTTTGGGAAGACCAGTAAGGAGGGAATTGCAATAGTCAATGCGGGAGATGATTAGTGCATGAATTAAGGTTTTAGCAGTGTCTTGTGTGAGATATGTGCGGATTCTGGAAATGTTCTTTAGATGTATGTAACATAACATGTATTTGTATGTAAACCCACATGTTATTTGAATGCTGTACAGAGAATGCACACATCAGTCCCTGCCACTTTGGAGCTTACGGTTTAAATTCTCTAACATACACACAGAGGAAACCCATGCAAACATGGGAGAACATACAAACTAAACACAGATGCGGCCATAGGTGAGAATTGAACTTATGAACCCAGTTCTGTAAGGCAGAATTGCTAACCACTAAGCCACTGTGTTGCCCATATGCATTTTAGCACCCCTTAAACTTAATGTTAAAAAAAGTGATTTGTTGTTTTACTTGCAATTGATTATAAGATTTTTATAAGGTTTATGTCATATTGAAATAAACCTCTTGTAATAATTTTACAAATAAATTCCCTCTTTCACGTTTTTGGTGAAAGTTAATTTGCAACAGTTGTAATTTGTACTTCCTCACCCACTGGTGGAACATTGCATCAACAAGCCCCAGGTAAAATTTTGGCTAGGGGTCTGGCAATGCCGCTGTAATTTTTCAGGCCCCCTGCTCTGCTTTGAAACAAGCAGAGAAAGAGCTTCTTCTGAACAGGTGTGGTCTGGCACATGCTCCGCTCAGAAGTAGACTCTTTCCAAAGGAGAGCAGGAGTCTCATAAAGGGGGTGACCTGACAGTGCCAAACCCCTGTCACCTCCAAATCCCATTGCGGCTGCACCTTCTCCATCCACAGTAGTGTCTTTACCAAACAGTGTCTTCACCCAAAAACTATGACTGTGGCCTGCAAAAAGTTGAAAGAATAAAATGTCCTAGTACACATAGCAAGTTCCACAGCTAGTTTGTTCATCTGATTTACTAAAATACTATATAGGCCATGCTGATAAACCTATGGTAAAGTTTATTGCATGGGGAATCAGATGTAGGTGGATGCATCTTTCTAGCACCTGATAGCACACATGTCTTTCTCAACATTCAGGACAGAAAAATCATAGTTGCGACATCTGGAAAATGGGCAGTCATGATGTGCTTTGAGATGACGTCATGCTATTCCCTCACATCTGGATTGCTTTGATGCATCCTTAGTGCTTTTATCATGCCAGACTACTTATTATTTAGGATCTCTAAATCCTTTCTGTCACAATGGGTCAGCTGCTTTCCATATGTGTCTCTAAAATGTTTTTCTAGTCATTTTGAAAGGCATGTGATGACCATATGTATGTACTTTCAGACTCTGTCCTAATATGCTGAATGTTTTTTTTTAAAAAAAGCATAAATCATATGTACAAATTTCTAATTTTATTTAGACCTTGTTAACATTGGTGAGAATGTTGGTCATGAAAGACTAGCAGGAAAATACCTATAAATTGCTCAGCCCTACAATAAGATATTGAAAGCGCTCTCACTCCTCTCAGCTACTTGCCCATCACACACCAGCCTCTCCTCCGACTACACATCAGTCTGCATTACCATTACACACCAGCCTATGTCTCATGACATACCATCCTGTGCCCCCATTAAACACCTGCCTGTGCATCCTTTTACAACCAGCCTGTGCTCATCACACAGTATCGAGAACAGCTGATTTCTTCTATTAATATCTGCTTACCACTAGTGGTCCTTTGCTACACTGACCAATGTATCAAGTTTCTAATTTGTTGCCATCTCTACAGCATAAACTTATCTGCAGGTGCTCATATATATCACCATTGATTGATCTACTCACCTATTGTCATATATTATATACTTGGTGATCTAACATAATTTTCAGACCAATTTTTTATTTTTTACCATCTCCAATTAGAGAAGACTTTATTTATATATTTACTGTCTTATTTGCAGTCTACTATGTCTGATATATTATTATATTGTACATCTGCTATATCCAATTTATGTTTAAAAAGGTACACAAAGGGAGACTTATCCTTTAAGCTCTTTGTTTCAATAATGTTTTGGCAACAGCTATAACATTCATTTTAAAAGAAAAAAGTGTATATCGGGGGAGAGGTAGTATCTGCTAGTATCTGCTCCATCACTAGTAGCAATAAATGTATATACCTCAGTCATAGTCATAGCTGCTATGTCCTAAGTTCTAGAGACAATTCAAGGTTTTAAAGATTTGTTTCGGGAAATATTTCCCTGGATAGGTCCCTGATTTTCAGTATTGAACGACTTTTAAATAAAATCCCTATTTTTCTGTGTGTTATTTGAAATTCTTCCCGCATATTATTATTCTTAATTTAGAAATTACCATTTATTGAACATAAGTACTTGCAATGCAAAAATTTAGTCTACATTGACATTAAGTAATCATGACATTATGGTGATTGTACTGATCTATGGTGCGCTTAGACAGTATCGCACATGAGCTGCATAGATGCTCTCGCTCAGTAGCAACGTATGGAAAATATTTTCAAATGTTTCCAGCTACGCTAAGTAAAGCAGCATTTCAACAAGCACATAATTATTTGTCAGTTGTGACTCCTAAGATAAGAGAAGAAAGAGATTTAAGGTTATGTAACAAAGAAATATGTTTATATTGTTAGCAATCAATGTGTAATCTGCCAGGGACCTGGTTGTCAGCCTTAATTGTAACAAAAAAGTCAACAACATACTTTAGATTTTTAGTTCCTTAATTATCAAAGTATCCTGCATATGTAGTGCATGCCTGACTCTTAAAACTACCTTTTTTCCTTACTAAATTGTAAAATATTCTGAGCAGATTACCTGAAGCTTTTTTTTTACAATTAGACAAACGTCTGTTATTTTGCAAGATACACATTTTTGCATTGTGCATGAATTAAAAAAAAGTATACATACATCTGTATGTAGCGTTTTGCATATTTTCCTGTTATGTCCATAATTATTGTTACCAATAAAGATTGTCCGATGTAATCAATGTGGTTCCAAAGCACAAAGAGATTTACTAGCACACTATAACAAACTATAAATGATACATACGCTCCACACTGGATCCAGTAAAAGCTCATCAATCCTGAAGTCTGTGAGGTGAGAGAGAGAGCCTGATACTGTCCAGTTGCTTTTTATACAGTTTAAGTTGGAAAAAAGCAGTGATAATGTCACAATGTACACAACAATAACTCGAAGAACATTCTTCATTGGTTCAGGTTTTAAGATAACCCAGTACAATGCAGGTCATAGGTCAGTTCAAACAATGATTCTACAAAGGTGGGGGCAACTCACTCCAATAGCTATGTACGTGTCTTGCCTCAGGGAACTGCCAAATATCTGGTTTAAACTAGCCCATTAACAGAGTATTTTTGAGTATTAATCTTATACTAATCGTAACTTGAGATCGCAATGTGTGATAGCTTCTCTGATTATACCGGATTCCTGCTGGTGAAATGTGGATAAATATAAGACCGAACACAATACATTTCTTATGACCTGAACCATAGATATTTATAATGTAGTTTTCCTTTCGCCAGTGCTATAACACCTCTCAACAGCAATATTACAGTCCCGATCAGAGTTTTAATAACACAGTTTGATGTCTCACTTAAATAGATTGAACATAGCAAAGCAAAAAAACTTATCTGTCTTCATATGAGTCCTGCTGAAATCTCTTGGGCGGTGGTTTTTAGGTCTTTTCCTTTACTGCAAAGGTGTTTCTTTCTGGGTGGCTGCAAACATCCCTCAGGACAACAATTCAGCCATAGCATTCAGTGGTTCTTTGTGGGAAGATCCCCCGTTAGCTCAGTCAGCAGTCACCCACATCACCTCTCTCTCTAGCCAGTCTGTTTTTGGCTCCTCCCTCTTTTCCCAAGAATCTCTTGGAATCTTCTAGTACATTCTTGGGCTCTAGAGAGCAGCCTGGGCTGTAGTTTGCAGTTTGTCCACCCAATAAAGGGCTGACTCAATTTGCATTTAACTTCCCAGAGGCACTTTGGGGAACTATAGTTTTCTGAATGAGTGCATACAGTAATATACCTGTGATTTGCAGGGTATTACAAACTAAGTAGTTCTGAAGCACTAAGCACTCCCCTGGTGGACGTGGCATACTCCCGTGTGAGATGGACATGCCTCCAATTACCAAAGCTGGAGTGACCACACCCCTTTTGTCATGTTGCAGGCTGGAGCTATAATGCAGATGTTAAATTAACAGTAGATTTAGATTTAAGTAGTTCAATAAGTACATACAATCATTGCAGATAACACAAAAGCAGGATAGGAACTTAGCAGGTTTGAGAACAGGAAAAACAATATAATAATGGTTTATTAAACAGTTTACTGACAGGATAGTAAACCACAGAAAGTCATTTACACCAATAATAAAATAACACGGCATAGATAAGTCACTGACACAGGTGGTGAATGGTGCAGTATGGTAGAAAACACTTGCCACACTTGGCACAGAGGATGAATGTCACAGTATGCTGGTATGCAAGTAAGACAGTAATAATACAGGACTATGTGTAGGGGCTGACTCCAAGCAGCAAGATTCAGTATGCACAGTACTATGCGAGATAGTGCTCAAACATAAGGCAGGCCCGAAGTCCTTGTCCTGATTGCCAGGAGACAAATTTTGGAAATAAGCCATCTAACAGACAAGATGCTCCAGGAATGTTACACCGTTTTTACCTTCATGTAAACAACAACTGGGTCCCTTTAGCTAGATTATTCCAATATGCAACATTGCGAAGGCTTATCTACCACCCCCTCCTCCTTACCACACATCATAAAAATGTTAAACTTTGTTTGATCGTGGAAAAGCAAATACCTGCATGAAGTGATTAAATGTAATTCTACTGTAAATAATTAGACATACAGTATTTCTAATGAGCTTTTCTATGCTTTTAACATTGTAATGCAAGTAATGGGGAAGACTTCAAGCCCCTCACTCCCAGATGGTATGACTCTGCCAGACTGTTTTATCAAGGGATTTATCCTAGAAGTAGTGTTTTCTGGGGCCTGGAGAGCCTTTGAGGCCTAAGTAGGAGTCTTGCATTTTGCTGATGGTGGCCTGTTATATTTGTGAATGGTGGTTTCTTAAATTTTGCTGAAGAGATTTTGTATTTTGCTGATCTCATACTACTATCAGACATAAACACAGATTGCACATTACACACACACTAACCGCACTACCACCACTACCACCACCACTTGCTGCTACTACCTACACTAAGAATACCATCATTACACCATACTACTACTACTACTGCACCCAATAACACCACCACTACCACATGCTTCTTCCAGATCCAAAATCCACAACATGCTAATTCTGAATGTATTACCACCACATGCTGCGAACCACAAACACCAACTCAATCACATGATACTACCGCACATGACTGACACATGATAATGCCATGCATTCCATTATAGCAACATACTAATAACACATACAACACCATTCCGTACTAGTAGTTCTGCCTTTACAAGCCATCGCCCCTTTAAATTTTAGCCGCAAAGACGCCGATCTCCCGCAAGATGAAAAAACCGGACTTTGATACATTTACCCCCTGGTGTTTTTGCCAGCAAATGCGCTTGTTTTTGCCAGCAAAAGCGATTGCTTTTGCTTTGCCCTATATACTAACAGAGTTATTAATTGTTTTAGGGTCAACCTAAGGCAAATAATATTAGGGGTGGTACTGTGAGGAGGAGCAGAGCACTAGGTGTTAATCTGACAACCTGCCCCAGAGCTGGATTAAGGCTCTGGGGAGCTCGGGCACTTTAAATGGGGGGTGGGGGTGGGCCTATGATGTAACATGGTTATCATTTTAGACAAATAGACAGGCAATGCTGTGTGCACTACTGTTAGGTGCATGCAGTTCTGCCTTCACGAACAGTACACTGTGAACCAGGACATACCTACCAACTGTCCTTGCAGTCAGACCAAATCCTGACTAGGCGTGATAGACACCCAAATTCAGGGCTGTCCCACCAGACTCAGGACAGTTGGCAGACTGTCCTTCTCTCTCCTACCTGTTCTTGTCACTGTCACCAATTGTTACTGCTGGTTTCTTTCGCTCATTTGCTACTTGTCTGGATCCTGGAATGTTGGAGGCCCTATTTGGAAAGAAAATTGGTACATAAAATTTAGAAAACTTTAACCAGTCTCAACATTAAAATAATAATATTCACATTTGTTAAATAGATCTATTTAATTCAAAACAACATTGACATTAAATTAATAACAAACACATTTAATAAAGAGACCTATTTCCCTGCAATCAGCCCCAACATTAAATTAATAGTATGCCCATTTAATATATAAACCTATTTCCCTCTATCCAAACTAAATAGCATTTATGTTTAATTGTAAACCATTAATTGTCAAAAATTGTAGGTGATGATTCTTCTCTGACCTGAAAAAGTCCTTAACCTGATTGATTTCCTATAAGACATTTAAAGCAAAGCTGTAAACAATTTTTCGACAGGCTTTTAATGAAATCTCAGATGCTTCACTATTCTCAATTCATTTAGGCCCACATTTCCGTTATCCCTTAAGAGGGAAAAGATCCCTCCAAATGCTTCAGTTATTGCCCGATATCACTGCTTAACCTAGACATAAAACTTTTTGCCAAGCTAATTGCGAACCATTTTAAAGTCTCCTGGACTTGATCCATACTGATCAAGTTGGTTTTGTTCCAGGTAGAGAGGCCCAGAGACAACACAACAAAAGTTAGCGATAAATTTCATCATATCTCCGACACACACCAATCAACGACAACATTAAAGCCACTGACAAGCCAAATGAATAACACTGATGATTGCGTTACAATGGCATTTGACAAGGGGGGGATATATAGAGCAGCAAGTGAACAGACAGTTCTTGAAGTGTATGTGTTGGAAGGATCTAAGCAACTTTGACAAGGTCCAAATTGTGATGGCTAGACGACTGGATGAGAGCATCTCCAAAATAGCAGGTCTTGTGGTTATCCCTGATATGCAGTGGTTAGTACCTTATCTGGGCCAAGAAAGGACAACCAGTGAACCAGTAACAGGGTCATGGATGCCCGAGACTCATTGATGCAAATGGAGGAATGAAGTCTGGCCTGTCTGGTCCAATCCCACAAAAGAGCTACTGTAGCACAGATTACTGAAAAAGTTAATGCTGGCTATGATAGAAACGTGTCAGAACATTTTTCTTTTATTTGCACTTGCACATTGGTCCTATTTGTCCTTGGCTGCCGTTTCAAATGATTTTATACACTTGTACACATTTCATTAATTTAAAGAAGCACCCTTTTTTTCTTTCACTATTTTCTAGTTTTTTGGGAGTTGACCACTCCCTACGAAGGTGCTGCAGGCTTTATAAGATGGAGGTTCAGGGGAAGGTTTTAAATGGAACACACTGAATGTAAATTTGTATCACTAGCTTAGGGACTCACCTACAGGAGATGCCTTGACGTCCGGCAGGTGAGCTTAACCCCAATATAGCTATATTGTGCACAAAATTCTCCTTTATGTTTATGCTGACACAGTGATTTTTAAATTCTGTTTGTTTCTGAGATTAGAGATTGTGTTTATTGGAAAAGTGAGGGATGCTACAGCTTGTCACCATTAAAAGAGATTTATGTTTGACAAAGCTAAGGAAAACTGACACCAGCGACATTTTTCTGGAGTCTTTTCTATCATAGTCTATTGTTTCTGGGATAGAGAATTGGAGAGACATTTGCTTGTCATTAATTTCCTCATAAGACCGCTGTATTTTAGTGCTAAATATGCATATATTGATGTATAACATGTTAAGTTAGCGGATATGTGTTGAGTTTAGAATGTGCTATTGCTAGACATTATTACAGTTGGAGAGTAATTGCAAGTAAGCACTTAAGGTAGAGGTACCTCTTGGCTAGGAAAAGAAAAGTTAAGGTATTGCATTGTATTCTTGTACATTCACCATATTTCATCTGTTTTAAAGGGATGCTTATAAAATACAGCTTATAAAAGAGATATTCTATTTTGGTATATGTAAAGTCTAATTAGACATGAAAATCCTTTGAGAGCATGGACCCAATCAATTAAAGTGCTTGCGTGGCTTTCCTCTTACTGTCTTTTTCTGTGTGTGCCTGTGGTTTTGTTAGTAGTGGGTGGTGGGTTCCTAGGTCTCCCTCTGGTGTTGCTTGTCAAGCACACTACCCAACGAAGAGCCTACTGCACTCAGACCAAGGTGGAGGCACTGTGCTAACTGAGAATAGAAGTAAAGGAAACACCACAGGAAAGGGGGGTGCTACATTTTTCATGTTACTTTGACACGTACCACCTACCTTAACTTTGTTGCAAGCCAAGTGCACCACTTCATGACAGTGGGAATCCCTGATGGCAGTGGCCTTTTTCAGCAGGATAGTGTGCCCAGCCACACTGCAAAAATTGTTCAGAAATAGTTTGAGGAATTTGACAGAGTTCAAGGTGTTGACTTGGCCTCCAAATTCCCCAGATCTAAATATGACCAAGTATCTGTATGTGCTGAAAAAACAAATCTGAGCCATGGAGGCCCCACCTTGCAACTTACAGGACCCAATGGATCTGCTGCTATTGTCTTGGTGCCAGATACTATAGGACACCTTCCGAGGTCTTATGGAGTCTATGCTTCAACGAGTCAGAGTTGTTTTGGCAGCACAAGGGGGACCTATACAATATTAGGCAATTAGTTTTAATGTTGCGGCTGATAGTCTGTAAGTAAAGTTGTGCTTAAATTAGATGAAAGCATTGTAGTGTTTTTAAATCAGTGCCTCCCCACCAGTCTTCCAGCCATATCTGACACAAGCTCCCTATATGTTGCATGACGAGCAAGTCTTCAAGTCTTCACAGCACCTCCACCGCACTACATGTGGGAATTGTCAGGTCACTAGGATTTATATATGTGAATATTGGGTTGTATACAGATTGCACTCACACCTGCGTGTTGCCATTCCTGAGCAAGCTCAGCACTGGTGGTGCCCCGATCCTGCAGCTGAATCAACTTTAGGAGATGGTCCTGGCCCTTCCTGGACGTTCTTGTATGTCCTGAAGCCTTTTTCACAACTATTGAACCTCTCTCCTTGAAGTTCTTGCTGATCCGATAAATGGTTGATTTAGATGGAATCTTACTAGCAGCAATACCCTTGCCTGTGAAGCCCTTTTTGTGCAAACAATGATGACTGCATGTGTTTCTTTGCAGCTAACCATGGGTAACAGAGAAAGAACAACGATTTCAAGAACCACACTTCTTTTAAAGCTTCCAGTCTGTTATTCTAACTCAATCTGCATGACAGTCATCTCCAGCCTTGCCCTTGTCAACACTCTCACCTGTGTTAATGAGAGAAACACTGACCTGATGTCAGCTGCTCCTTTTGTGGCAGGGCTGAAATGCAGTGGAAATTTTGTTTTTGGGATAAAGTTCATTGTCACGGCAAAGAGGGACTTTGAAATTAATTACAATTCATCTGATCACTCTTCATGAAGTTCTGGAGTATATGAAAATTGCCATCATAAAAACTGAGGCAGCAGACTTTGTGAAAAATAATATTTATGTCATTCTCAAAACTTTTGGCCATGGCTGTACAGTCTAAATTCCCTAACACACACACAGACAGACTGGGGTCAATTTGATAGCTGCAAATTAACCTACCAACATGTTTTTGGATTGTGGGAGGAAACTTGAGCACCCAGAGGAAACCCACGCAAACACAGTGAGAACATACCAACTCCACACAGATATATTCTAAGTGTTATTCCTGTATAGTGCTGCAAAACATATAAGCACCATAAAATTAAAGAGTAATAATATTATTATTAATAATAATAATAATAATAATAATAATATCAATGAATGACAGATAAAATAATTTCATTAAAACATGTATATGATATTGTATAAGATAAGTAATGACATTTACTGTATATAGATACACACAGTTTGCTAAATATAGCTAAATAATACTTGTCAAGGTCATTAATAAAGCAAAATAATTCTACCTATACCGATCACGTTAAGGATGTATCTTATAAAGAGTATATGGAATAGTTGTAGAGTTTTGGTTATCTGGCTAGTGACTCATGAGAATTGGAATAGGGGCATAATGATGAGGTGTAGGGTGCAAGAGGGAATAAACTATTTTTGGCCTAGTAACATCATTGGAAACTCTGTGACAGGTCCATGGTCCAGGCTTTCCCCTCCACACTACGGGGCTTTGTATTCTGAACCTCCAAGTGCCAGGAAAGATTTAATTGGTTTGGGTGGGATGACGGAGGGATAGTGACTCACACAGGCTTCCAAATAACTCCGTCCATCACTGTCAGGGAACTTACTCATTGCTTGAGGTCTATATTCCAGAACAATATCAGGTAAGAATGTAAAGTTTACATCGATTTTCAAATATAAATACATGTATTTTTCTATATAAAAGTTTAACTAACATGACATTGGATTGCAAACTCCTTGAGTTGTTGTTTATCACTGTCCTTGCAAGATACATTCCTTCATGTGCATAGGAAAGGCATCTCCTTGGCAACTTTATGTTTACTAATCTTTCCACCTTTCCTTAACTGAACAGATGGAAAAAACTTCTCAGTTCCCCCTCTTCAGGGGAACCAACTGCCCAACCCAGCTTGTACAGCTGTTAGTGTGTCCACTGTAGGTATACATGCCATGATTGCTGAAGGTTACCTCATCATTATGAAATAAAGTATTTTTGCAAATGACATAGTCACCAAAGATCTACTGGTAACTAAACAGCTCTACAAAGCTTATCACCTATACAGCTGAATAGATGACCACAGAGAAGATTGGGTCTATTGCTCACATGTGCACAGTGACAGCTACTTGATAAAATGATTCAACTTTTTCAAAGTATTAAAGAGACACAGAGAAAAGTGATCTTGGCTTTATAAATATAAATCATATAATTACTGTTGCACCAAAAATTGAAGTCTATTTAGCAGCTGAGATTCATTTTGATCTGTTATGTAACCTTCTCTGCCCTTTTCATATTTTGTATTGAACAGAATGGAACATACAAAATAACTTCACGTTTAGAAACCATAAATAACTAACTGCACTATTGCCTGTTGTATCTGTTGACACATGCAAGGTTAAGGGGTGTGCTAAATGTCCATTTTAGAACCTTCTTTTTAAAATAACCAAAACTGCTGTAAATCACAGGGAAAAAAATCTTTGTGGCATATCTCTAATCTATGAAGATGTGATTTTTAGAATTTACATCAATTTGAAAAAAGTGAATTCATCAGCTAATTAAAAAAAACAACAACTCAGAGCTATTCCACACTCTTACAAATAATGGGTGCCTTAAAATAAATAGGTAACACTTCCACTGCGGAATTTTCTACAGTCTAGTTATAGACGTTTGAAAACCCTTCTGAAGATTTCAGGTGGATTATAAATTACCCTTCGCTTTTAAAGGAAAAATGGCCAAGTGATTAAAGTGCCCCTGAAGTATTTATTATCATATCACTAGAGATTTGAAAGCTTTTAGTTAAATTATTAATTCATTTTTTAACTCTTTGATGCCTATTCAGTTCAGTTATCAATGGAGATTTCTGTGTATGCAAAAGTTGTGCACCTTAGTGTCCAAATTTTAAGTATCCCCTAATTTCATGTCCAATTTTGAGCAGAAGTGGACTCATGGTTTCTGTCCTCAAGTGTGTTTTGAAGCTTTGCACATCCAGCTATTGTAGAACTACATGTTTCATTACACCATTCCAGTCAATGACTGCCAGTTCATGCTGGAACATGTAGTTTCACCAGAGTTATATAATTGACAGGAGTCCCTAAAACCCCTTGTTCATTGTGCAAACCAGTAAAAACACATACAACATGTGTTCTTTTTTCTTCTTTATACTATGTTGGTATGTTGGGCAGGCATCTTAGGGACTTACAGTTTTTAACACTCCCTCCGCCACTTCCCACAGGGGCTCCAGCCTTATTTTGACCAGGCAGCTGATTTTCACTGTGACAGGGGAAACCATGATCCCTGTTTCAATGGAAACCAGCTCTTAGTTTTATCATGCTGGTTCTGGTTAAGGATTTTAGGTGTGTGTGGTGGTGGTGGTGGTGGGGGTCGTAGAAAGTGGTGCACATTGCCCAAGTTTTTAATTATCTATTCATTTATTACTATTATGTATATTCCATATAAAAAAAATGCTTGGCCCGGAGTAGAAATCTTTGGGGCAAGCAGCTCGGATGAAACATACTACTTGGCACAATCATGCAACTCTGAAAGCTGCAAACAATGCAGTGAATCATGCAGTGCTCATTGCAAGGTGTCATAGTTAGGGGTGGATGGCTAATGTGATGCATGTAAAAAATCACCAGTGGGTATGGGCCTTTACATGTGCATAATAATTAGTCTATGCCTGCTGCAGTGGAAACATAACTGGACTTCAATTAAATAATGGACAATAGGTTTTAAGATTCAAAACAAGTTAATCCCAGAGAAAGGAACGTCATTGTTGTGTCATATACGGAAAATATGGAATTTGAATACACAAATAGTCTTTTACATTTTGAATAATGATTGTCTTCCTATGCCTTGAATAGGGAAAGTAGATCTCGCTGATAATCAGTAGTGGGGCCATCAGTCACAAGAGAGATTCGTTACTCTTCCTACCTCAAATTATTCGTATAACACTTGTTCAGGGAGAAATTTAGTGTAACAAATTGCATTTATGTTACTATAATCATTGATGTATTTAACGCTGCCTGCTGTTACCTCAACAATTTATGAATCAGAATTTGGACTCCAAATTCCGCTATTCCTTTACTATTCTGCAGAATGCCAATTTTAATTCCTTCTACTCCTCATTTACTCTTAGCTCTTCCCCTCTGTTCAGCACACTGGCTGGTAAAGAAACCAGCAGAGCAGTAACTAGACCTTTTAGTGCCATCGGCGAAAAAGAATGCTGATTTTCCCACCAGTGCCCCCCTCCCCATACCAGCTGGTAGTAGTGAATGACCAGCAGCCCATCTCTATGATGACAGTTCCACTTTAAAGTGTATGATGTGGCTTGCTGAGTAGAGTGTAACCTATGGATCTCCAGCTATTGTAGATGACAAGTCCAGCTTGTCCTCTGGCAGGACATGCTGTGCTTTGTAGTTTCCACTGAGAAGCCAGAGGCACTGATGAAAGTATAGTGCCATTGACTGAAGGACCACCTACCTTGCAGCTTGTATTCTGGACTGTCTGCTTTTCCTCTGTAGCTTCTCTGGAACAGTGCAGGAGAGCTGAGGTCATTCACGTGGGAAGCTTGCATTGCTATACAAAGTAAATATGTTATATTAAAGTCTGATGTTTTAAGGTTTTGTGCTATAATAAAAAAGACCCCTGTCACAGCAAATACATTTTTTAAAAAAAGTTGATTTATTTTGTCACAGCTGTAACAATGGTGGTGCGGGTGTTTTGAACACCCAACTCCCAAGCTCGAGAAGGCGCATTGGCCTCTCACTTTTGTCCATACGTCAAAGCACAGGAGTACATGAATGTGGTGTTTCCACAGGGTGTCACCACCACACAATGTCATTGGAGAGGAGTTGGGAGTAGCAAGGAAGGCAGAATGAAGAAAGAAGAAGCAGAGAAGTGAACAAGAAGAAAAGAGAAGAAAAGCTAATTACATTACATCAGAGAGCGCGGGCGAGAGGTGGCTGTAGAAAACAAAAGAGAGGTGGCTGGACAGAACAGGAGGGAATAAGGGGTCTGAAGAAAATGAGGGAGAGGTGCTGTAGAAAACAGGGGTAGAGGTGGCTATAGAAATCAACAGGGGGAAAGGTGGCTGGAGAGAACAGGGAGGTATAATGGGCTGCAGAAAACAGGGGGGGTGGGGTGGCTGTAGAGAAATGAGAGAGAAGTGGCTGTAGAAAATAGGTGGGGGGAAGAGGTGGCTGGATAGAATATGAGGGGAGATGTGACTGTAGAAAATGTGGACGAAGTGGCTGTAGAAAAAGGAGGAGTGGTGACTGGAGAGTTCAGGGGAAGAGGTGGTTGTAGGAAATATGGGGTTAGAGGTGGCTGTAGAAAACAGAGTGGGATGGCTGTAGAGAACTGGGAGAAAGGTGGCTATAGAAAACAAGGTGATATTGATAATGATGATGACGATGGCTATAACCCCAATAATAATGCTTACGACTAGTAAGAAGACAATGATGTGTTTAGTAGCCCCTTAAACAAAAATGAGCAAAGATATATGCTAAAAAACAGGGGAAGAGTAGTTAGGCAGTTTAAAGCCAGATTTCTAGGACCGGTGGGAAGTAGTAATGATGATTAGCCCTGTGTATGGTGCTATGCAGTATGTAGTCACTCACACTTGCCATGGATACTGATCAGTTCTGGTGGGATCTTGGAATAAGGACCAAAGGCTTTGATGGCATCCCGGTGACTCTCCTCAATATGCAGTAAAGAACAAGTAATAGCACAAGCAGGCACAGAAAAAATTGGAACAGATTAAGATATCTGCATATGACCAAAATGATCTCTGCAATGGACCTGGACTCTCTCTGGACCTTCGGATTGGACCTGGACTCCCTCTGCACCAGATCTGGAGACCCACTAGACAGGACTTGGAATCAATCTGGATTGGACAAGGACTCCCTCTGGACTGGCCGGTACTCCATCTGGATCTCTGCAGATTGCTCTTCACCCCGCGGCAGCTTACTCTATGGATATGGCAGACTACTCTCCAGGAATGACAATTCCCTCTGTGATTCTAGCAGATATGAATCAGTGTGCTCTTAGCTAAATTCTAGTGTACTAGTAATGTGGCCCTTATAGAAGGACAAATATTTAAATGAAATTCAAGGGATGCATATGGCCCATTTATGAGGCTATTTTCTGGTTAGTGTGTAGCTGGAGAGTACATAGACCCCTGATAAAGAAGTGGTTTTTTATGAGTGCTAAGTGCTTGCCATTAATCCATTTTCCCTATATGTTCAATGGGAAAGATTTTTTTACAATCTAGGCACATTTGATGCAATTAAGTACTTTTATAGGCACTCAAATGTATACATAAACCTAACAAAGTTGATTTATGCACCCTAATCCCATCTCATATATTCTATTCATGTAAAGGTTTCATTACAATGTTCAGTTTATTCTGTATAATGTATGTTTAGTAAAGCTAAGAATCTTGTGCCTGGGAGCTATTTTTTCCCTAGAGCATTCAGCACAGAATGGGAGTAAAATTTGATGTCTGGCTGCTTTTTCTGCAGAGGAAATCATATCTCCTCCCTATTCAACAGTTTTTGCTTGTCTCTTCCAAGTATTGAGATGGCAAATTCACTGCCTAGATAAACGCTACCAAAAATGCTGAATTAAATCCATTTCCTATTGAGACGTGGATACATTTATTTTAGCATCCAACTGCTTGTGAAGAAAACTTATGTCAAGAAATAAAGCACCAGTACTACCCAAAGCATAGCAAATGCAACTGCAATTAGACACACATTCAGACCAGTGTCTATTACTAGCAACTTTTATTTTTTCAATATTTGTTTATTTGTAGCTGGACTCCCTGTAACCTTTTCATATACCACTGTTCTTGTAACTTTTCCACCACTTGATTTTGTGGCACTGTTTTCCTTGAGATCTCATTACTTAGAGGTCTCCGGCAGCACTGGGGTTATCATTGTCCTGTCTGACAACAAAACAGTCTAGGCTGAACTTCAACTGGCTCCACTGAATGTTAAAATGACAAATGCTTTGAACCTGCTGTGGTGTCACTTGACAATAAACGGGAGGTGTCAAAAACCTTCTTCTAAGTGACTTCATGGCACCTTTATTCCTCCACACACAAATAGTTTTGTTTTTGATGACACAGACTTGTCCAGTTCTGCAATTAATGTAATTTAGGGTTAATACATCTGTAAGGTTATAAAATTGCTCAAAAGACATTGTTTATGCAGAGACCCTGTTGATTTTTGTATCAGAAGCTCACTCCATTTATGAAGATATGTATACAATTGTCATATTTTGTACATATTGAATAAATGTGTATTATACCATATTTATCTTTCTCACTACTCCCATATATTACTGGCAGTACTAGATTGTTTTTTTTATTTTTCCTCTGAATTATTTGTCCATTATGTTTCATATTGTTTTATCACTTGCTTATGCACACTACAATTTAAATACATTGGGCCTGATTCATTAAGGAAAGTAAGGCAAAAATTGAGTAAGTTTGCTCCTGGACAAACCATGTTACAATGCAAGGGGTGCAAATTAGTTCATTATTTTGCACATACGTTAAATACTGGCTGTTGTTTTCATGTAGCACACAAATACTTTATAGCTTAATTTGTACAACTATAAATCTACCATCACATTTTGCATTTTCCTCCCCCTCCAATGCAACATGGTTTTGCCATGGTGCAAAGTTACTCCTTTTTTTTGCTTTACTTTCCTTAATAAATCAGCTGTTTGCTGAAGATTGGTATAGACCACCAAAAATTTACAATCTGCATTTCTTATTCATATTGTAAATCACAAAATGATGGGGCACAGTTAATGAACACATCTTTGTTAGCTACAGATCATCTGCTTCTATGTATTTGGATCTATTTTCCTTTGCTTCATCTACAGGTACATCTCTGTCATCATTCCCCCGGTTAACTTCTGCAAGCCAAGTTAATCTGACTCTCATATCTATCGAGTTTTCATGTTTGCCTCTGTTAAAATGGCAGTTGAGCTAGAATTCTAAGGATCACAAGCAGTGTGCCGAACAACAGGGGGTGCTGCTGCTACGAGGTCAGAAGTGAGGGACGCCTGGCAATGCTGAGGCCCTCATTATCCCCAAGTGCAGACTCCAAGAGCAGAGTGGACACCTCTTCTGAGCTAGCTAGAGTAGCCTTGTTTGACCCTTACCTGGCGATGCACTGTTCCGTCCTCTCCACGGGCAACAATATTCATCTGCTTCACCCAGCAAGTGCATTCACTATCTCACTGCTCTGGGCAATGTAACTTCCTGATTTTATTTCTTACTGCTTCCTTATTTATTTTCCTTGGTCCATAGACACATGTGAAGGAGCTCCAATCCACGTCTTTGTGAGAATCCCTGGATTTCTCATGTATATTCATGAATACTCATATATACCACAATGCACTTTACTGAATGCTCAGTGCCAAACTTGCACTCCACCACACACTGCAGCAGTGCAGCTGCTGAATGGGTGTGTATTGGTAAAGCAGGGTAAAATGGGACAGACCTGATACCTGTCACTGCTGTCAGGACAAAGTCCTGACTGAGCTCCCCAAAATCGGGACTGCCCTTCCAGAATTAGGACAGTTCGCAGTCTATTATGTTCTCTGCTATCCATTCTTTCAACTACCTGCTACTGCGGCTGCTGGTATCTTAAGCTCAAATTCTGCTTGCCTGGACCCTGGAAAATTTGGAAAAGAGATAGGAACTATTCAGCTACTGGAAAGACAAATACTTTAGCCCCCCCCCCCCCCCCCCCCCCTCAGCCATCGCCAACTTTAAATGATTAGCAACTCCAAGTAACAAATAAGCCATCAAATTATTAGCCCTTACCTGTAGTAAAGAGAGATCACAAACTAAATTAATAGCCCAGAACTACATTACATTAATGTCATCCTCCACAAACACATTAATACCATCACACACACAATATTTTAATACCACTCACACACACATACACAAATACTGTTTTTATTGCATCATGAGGACCCCTTTCTGGAACATGACACATAGACACACCCTTTTTCTAATGCACTGTCAACAGGACAATCATATGGGAATGTGTAGGAGCTGTTTGTCACCAGAGTTACCACTTGAGATCTTCAGTTTGACTTTGATCAAAGTATTGACATGGACTGCATGGTGGGGTAAAGTTTCATGTATTTCGGTCTGAGGACATCAATACATACCCCGACACCTAGTTATGCAGGTTACAGTCATGGTCAAACACTGCCTATCGATTCAACTAAGTTTTATTTCTCTTTACAGCTATTATACAGTTCTTTATGAAGAATTTCACCGCTAACCAGTTTCAATCTTTCAGTGCTGATGATTCAATCATGATGCATGCAGCGCAATCATGCTTTCCGGGAAACCGGCATGTCTGAATAAACCTAATCATGTGATTCTCAACAGCTTGGATCTCATCTCTGTGCCAGATTTTTCTCCATACTTCTTTATAACCTGAAAGGAAGCAGAGTGGTCCATTACGAAATTGGAGAAAAACAGAGAAGGCAACAGGCTTTTACATAACAAAGCCATGTGCTTCACTCACCTTTGGAAGTCTTGGCTGGGCATTGATCCCACGACACCAGTTCCATACACTGTCTCCCTTCTGAGGGGGAAATGTAAATCAAATACTTGCCCACTTTCCTCACTGTTACAGAGGATTGCTCATCATCTGATCCGTCACTCTGTAGCTGGACTGGTTCTAAGAAGAAACAGATATGTAAAAAACAGAAGTATAAGTCAAAACTATACATCAGAAACAAGATTTCCAACTCTGTTTGGATCAATGTCCATCTCTTCCAAATTCTTGTGTTGTTTAGGTTGAGGACCTTTGAACGAGTGACAATATGGTTTTGAAACTTTGTGGAAGACAAAGAGGCGCATACATCATCATCATCATCATCATTTATTTATATAGCGCCACTGATTCCGCAGAGCTGTACAGAGAACTCATTCACATCAGTCCCTGCCCCATTGGAGCTTACAGTCTAAATTCCCTAACACACACACAGACAGACAGAAGGACACACAGACTAGGGTCAATTTTTGATAGCAGCCAATTAACCTACTAGTATGTTTTTGGAGTGTGGGAGGAAACCGGAGCACCCAGAGGAAACCCACGCAAACACAGGGAGAACATACAAACTCCACACAGATAAGGCTATGGTCGGGATTTGAATTCTTGACCTCAGTGCTGTGAGACAGACGTGCTAACCACTTCGCCACCATGCTGCCCTACAATCAGAGCCTCCTAAATGTGACAATACAACTGGTCTGGCAAGCATATACACATTTTGAGTACCTACTCCACATTCTTCAGGCTTCTCTGCAAGCAGTTCCATTGCACTTTGCATTACTGGTGTCAGCAAGATTGGAACTTTTTTCCCTCATTTTCCCTGGATTTCAATCAATGTGAAGTGCCGGCTTCTCCTCAAGCTCAGAAAGCACTAGGGCAACATTTTCATAGAGAACACATTCGATATGCCTGGGCTATTTTTGAGAGGGGCTACTCACAGTATAGGCAGTATTGCTTTTTGTTATAATCCCTGCAGCCATCACTGTTTTTGGACAGTGTTTGGACGGACACTGCATCATATTTCTGGCCTTCTGCATTTAAAACATCAGGTTGAGAATCATTTTGGATAGAACACATATCTGTGTTCCTTCACTTTGTTCCACTACCATACAATGTTACATTAGTGCTGGAATCTGACCTACTCTTCTTTGATTCAGGAGCATACTCATCTCTGCTGCTACTTCCCCCCTGTTGGTGCCCCTGCCTATATTTTGCAGAATCCAAAACATAATACTTCTACTAACATACAAATCCTTAACAAAATGGCACCAACATAATCTCTTCACTTGTCTCTAAATATCTCTCAACTCATTCCCTCTGTTCTGCCCAAGATCTGCACCTGTCACTCATTACTTGCTTTCAATCCCAGTAACAGGACTTTTTAGGGCTGCATCCCCTCTGTAGAATTTCCTCTCTTGTACATCAAGGGCCTGAGTCATTAAGGAGAGTAAAGCATATACAAGGAGTAACTTTCCACCTGGACAAAACCATGTTGCATTGGAGGGGGAGGTAAATTTAAAATGTGGGGACAGATTTATAGTTGGGGTAGGGCATGTCCTAGATCAATTTTAAAATTCAGTGTAAAAATAAAGCTAGCAAGTATTGTGTGCTACATGAAAAAACAGACATTATTTAACTTATGTGCATAATAATTGTGCTGAAACAAGGTATTAATATCCCCTAAACCTGTCTGCACCTCGTTTATCAAAAAGTATAGACTATAAAAAAAAACATATACTTTTTCTAGCCCTCTGGTTCCCGATATTTGTCAATCATATTTAAACTTGTATATACTGTATTTGTAAAATGTTCATATGTCTGGCAGCATGGTTTTCCTATCTTGTGTATACATGCAGACAAGTCCATTGTTTCAGCCTAAGCAAAAGGGCTATTGTCCACTATTCCTGTATGAATGTACCTCACACTAGGGTGTCTCATGTATTAAGAGAGAGAAAAGGTCCACAGATAGAGCTCTTTGTTAATTATAGAGGACTACATTATATATTGAAATGTAATGTCTCTGGATTGTGACCTCACTTGTTTAAACAACTTCTGCTGTAAAGCTACAGAACAATACCTGTCCCTAATTATATCAAGAGTGGCTCATCTGCTATCCCTTTGTCTGCATATTTTTTTGAAAAAGGTAAACACAGAAAAGGACCAATCAGGCAGGTCCTGAAACTCCATAGGCATTCACTACCGAGTGATAACTGAAGTCAGGCTGGCGTTGAGGCCTCTGTCTCTGCCCTCACAGGAAAGGAACTATTGGTCCTTGGAGTACTGCCTTTGTCCTGATCTACTCTCTCTAGGTCTTGGGGAGCTGTGTTTCTGCTAAAAACAGAGTGACAGTGACTCAGGTCCACTGCCTTGCTGGTAGCCAGGAGAAGTTTGGATAGACAGCAGCCCTTGAGGGTAGCTAGGAAACTGGTGAGGTGTTTTCATTGTACCCTGTATGTTGTCTGTACCAGACTGTAGTGTTATTTGTTGCAGGATTTTATTTAAATATGTTTATTGCTGTTTGGTATTTTGTGAAATAAACCTATTTATTATATTTAAGATATTTGCCTGGGTGATTTTGAACCTTGGATAGGTACAGAGTAGGCCAGCCGTGTGGTACAGAGGATTACATTAAACCCAGTATCATCACAATATTAAACTAATTTACACCCCTTGCATTGTAACATGGTTTGTCCCGAAGAACATTTGCTCCTTTTTTTGCCTTACTTTCCTTGACTCAGGCCCTAAGACTGTCCCCTAGCCTCCAAACATTCAAACATTCCCTCAAAACTCAACTATTTATGCAAAATTATCAAATTCTCAAACCACTTTCCAAGCCTTTCTGAAATATTTGACCCTATTACCACCCATCTACACGGTTCACACAAACTTACCTTTATTTTATTTCTGTACTCAAACAATCTACTGACCAGATTGCTGTATGACTGAATCATATGACCCATTAAACACTATTCCCATTGCAATCTGTCTGACCCAATGTGTAATCTGTGGTAATTAACTCATACTTGCCAACTCTCCCTGAATGTCAGGGAGACTCCCTGAAAAGAGGTGCTCTCCCTCAGTCCCTGAAGAGTCTGGCATTCTCCCTGATGCTGAGACAGTACAAGACGTGGTTGGCTTCACCATCTGTGGCATGATGACACAGTGCAGAAATTGTGTCCTATGTCCATGTATTGATGTCTATGAAGGTGGCCATTTTCATGGAGACCAAGGGCTAGATTTACTAAACTGCGGGTTTTAAAAAGCGGAGATGTTGCCTATAGCAACCAATCAGATTCTAGCTGTCATTTATTTAGTGCATTCTACAAAATGACAGCTAGAATCTGATTGGTTGCCATAGGCAACATCTCCACTTTTTCAAACCCGCAGCTTAGTAAATATACCCCCAAGAGTTAATCAAAGACTGGCAGGTAAGACAACATGACTTCAGTAATGGAGACAGAAATGTAAAAGACACTTCAGTCTCTAGAGATTCAATAGCTGCTTTTCCTTAACACATATTTGCCTACTCTTCCGGAATGTCCCGCATTTCTGGGAGATCTCCTGGGCTCCCGAAAGAGCAGGGCAGCCTCCCGATTCTCGCCCCCGCAATAGATAAGTGGCGGGGATCAGGGCTTAATGACGCCAACATCGCGTCATCTTTGCCCCCTTCTGTAATTGGCCAAAATTGTGACAATTGTTTAGGGGGTGGGCCAAAATGATGTGATTTGTCAAGCCCTGCCCCCGCACGCCCACCTCCTCCAGGATCTCCCTGAAGCCAACGACGAAAAGTTGGCAAGTATGAATTAACTTCACTTAGCAAACTGCTATTTTCCTATAGTTCCTTGTGGGCATGGCCAGTTTTATTTTACTGCAGAGTATTTCTAGATATCTAAAGTTATACTACTATTACTACTACTACTAATAATAATAATCCTCTATTGTGTAGTCATGTAGTTCATTGCAGCACAGAAAAGGTTAACTACACATTTCTTATATCAGATGCTCTTTATTATGAACAAGTCAAAAAGAAAATAGGAGCTGCCAAATAAAAATAATGTCCACAATATCCCAAGAAAGGAGCAAGGAGTGGGGGTGGTGGGTGGAAACATTAGGTTTTTGGCTCGATACAATTTCCTGCTTGAAATCTATCTAATTCTCAAACTTATAAGTGAAACAGTTTACTCACAAACAATTGTCCGCAAGGAATATTAACACTTTCTCTGTCCAGCACAGGGGCCACATCAGAAATATTTTTGTTCCACAATTAATCTAGTTACATTACATTTTAAACAGAGCATATTTAAGTAATACAGTCTGAAATGTTGACCACAGTTGTTAATTATTTCTACTATGTATGAATATATGACTGGTTGAGAGGTCAGGGAGAAGTTGGTGCTAAGCTCAGAATAGGCTGAATCTTTGACAGGAGATAAGGAGTCCTAGAGCAGTAAGTGTCAGATACATGTGGAATTCAGTTTATACAGAGGATGATGGGATTTGTGCAAAAAAATATGGATTTGATTAAAATGCAGAAAATTTTGGAATTACTTCCAACAGTATCTCCAAATGTTTACACACAAAATAAATAAATAAATGGCTGCCAGCATTGCAGTAACCCAGTGGACATTAGTGTCAATCATTCATTTATCTGCCTCCCTTTGTATCATTACTTACGGGGCTGTTTCTTCTTGCCTTGTGCAATTAAAGTAGGGAGCATGAGTGCAGGGGAGCAGGCAGGTATTCCCATGCTCTGCATTGAGTCCTATCAATAATGATCAGGGTATTTTCTCCTGTGGGTGACACTATTCAGTAAAAGTTAACAGGGAACATATCCAGCTGTGGAAGTAGTTTACAAAAGATAACGGTCCTCATAAGCTTGCAGTTCCTCCCTGAGGTAGAGTTATCTCCCCCCCCCCCCTTTTTTTTCTCCATGTGTCAGGCTGATGTTTTGCAGCTGGCTCCTGGATATCAGCCAGAGGCTGCTCCAAAACCTTGTGGATGGAAACTGAGACTGTAAAGAAGGACAGGGGGAGACACTGAGGGCGGGTTGAAAATTCCAAATCTATCTTCTGTCTTCAGAAGAATAATGGACTTCAGGAGGATCTGGACATTATGACTCATCCAGAGATGAAATTATTGTGATCATCTGTGTTTCTTTTAGTTCTTAACTACTTCAGTGCCGCAATTTAATGGTACAATAGAATGTTCCTAAGTCTTCTAAAAAATAACACAAAATGCTGAAATATCCTATCTAACAGTGAAGTAACATCTGCTTTGCAGTGATAGAGTTAAAAAATAGTGTGTACCTACGTGTTTGCAACTGAAGTATTTTTCTGAAAGATGAAAATAAGAAAATAAGGAACACAATGGGGTAGATGCAGAGTGGGAGATATGCCAGTTTGTGTAGAGTATCGAGCATGAAATCGCATTGTGCATGCCCAGTAAGTGGGAGCACGCTCCTATGCCGACTTGGATGCTTCTGGCACTTATGCCAGACTGCTCCTAGAAAAGTGTGATGGGGGAGGCAAGCGACGTTATAATGTAGGCCAAGAACAGTTAAGGGTGTGTTCATGGAATTGCAAGCTGATGCAGACCTGAATGCAGATACAGATACACTTTTACAGACTAGGGGCTGGTGCAAATACATGCTGATGACGATCACTGGCACTAGTTATCCGCTTCTGATTGGCTGATTGCAGTTACACCTCTGAAGCTGCCTTCTGCTTTCTTCATGCATATATTTCACAATTTTGTGTGTGTTTATTTAAAAAAAAGCAAAAACATTTTTGTTACTTTCATGTCTACATGAGAAGGACGGTTATATCTGATGTAGTTTATTAAATCTAAAAGTAAATGCGTTTTTCCCTATGAAAACAAATGTTTACAAAGCTTTATTACAGTTGCAACCTGGTTCTGTGTATGTGTATGTGGACTGCTGAGGACTGGGGTAAAGTCATTTTCTCTGATAAATCCCCTTTCAGATTGTTTGGGGCAACTGAAAAAACGCTTGTCCGGAGAAGGAAAGGTGAGCGCTACCATCAGTTCTGTGTCATGCCAACATTAAAGCATACTGAGACCATTCATGTGTGAGGTTGCTCCTTAGCCAAGGGAGTGGGCTCACTCACAATTTTGCCTAAGAACATAGCCATGAATAAAGAATGGTACCAAAATATCCTCCTAGAGCAACTTCTCCCAACCATCCAAGAACAGTTTGGTGACAAACAATGCCTTTTCCAGCATGATGGAGCACCTTGCCATAAGACAAAAGTGATAACTAAGTGGCTCAGGGATCAAAATGTCGACATTTTGGGTCCATAGCCAGGAAACTCTCCAGACTTTAATTCCATTGAGAACTTGTTGTCAATCCTCAAGAGGCGGGTGGACAAACAAAAACCCACACATTCTGACAAATTCCAAGCATGGATTAGGCAAGAATGGGCGGCCATCAGTCAGTGTGTGGCCCAGAAGTTGATTGACAGCATGCCAGGGTGAATTGCAGAGGTCTTCAAAAAGAAGGGTCAATACTGAAATATTTTGGCCATGACTATACATTGCATACGTGCATCCACCCATTCCCCACCCCGTTCCCTCCCCGAAATCGAAGGCTGTAGTAAGTGTTGTTTGCGCTAGAAAATGATTTGATGTGGCTGTTTTCTATTGCGAATTGTCTGGTTATGAACATGCGCAGAGTGATTTTGCGGATGATATGCACAAAATTGCCAGTTCTGTCTCTGAGGTCTGGGCAGAACAAATGGGGCAGGAAAACAATGACAGTTGCTTGGCTAGTAGCTAGTAGTCCATTTGCTCAGTAGTGAGGGGACAGATCACGCCATTTCCAGCAATGTATGGAACTCTGGCCCCTGAAGCAAGACCCAATTTTTGGTGCTCATCAGCCCTTGGGATTTTCCCTCAAGAGTTGCTTTCCACTAAGAACCAACCTGGGTTAAAGCAGTATTTCCCCAATGAAAATATGTAACAGGCTTACTGGCAAGTTTGCTACTGGAATTTGGCTGTTCAGTGGACCTAAGTAAGACCTCTGTAGCCTGCAAAATTTTCCACTGACTTGGTGAGCTGGTCTGCATCGTGGAGATCTAAATGTCTTAACTAGCATTGAATTTTAGGTGGAAGAGAGCAAACATACTTCTCTATGATGACCTTCTCCAAATTTTGTACTGTTAAGGATTCCTAGCCACTTCCTCACCCGGTGAATCAATTGGTACATTTATGATTGTGCAAACTGGTCAAAAGAAGGGGTCTAGCTGTGAACTGTTGTGGCCCGCACAGTGCTGTTTACCCCCAAATGGGCTAATTTCTCCTTCTTTAAGTTGGAGTAATTTAAAGCATCTGGTTTATCTAGGTAAGATTTTTGAGGTTCACCCTCAAAAAATGCACTAGTTCCTCTGCTCATTGGTCCACTGGTAACTAACTCCTCTTTCTCAGCAATCCTCTTGAATATTGCAAATCTTGTTTAGAGATTTTTACACCAGGTTCCATGAGCTGGTGCCTGGTATTTGAGTCCTTTGTATTTTCTCCACCACTAGTCATAAGGCTTCCTGAATACTACCATTAATTTGTGTTTAATTGGCACTGGCCTGCACCAACTGCTTAACCAGTTCCTCCAGGTGATTTTTTAAGCAACGTAGCCACTTTTACCCAAGACATGTACCAGTGTAAAACATCAACCTATTCCCCAAATCTTGTCCAGACTTTCACTTTCAGAAACAGCTTACTTGATTAAACAGGTGTGGCACTACAATTATCAGTATGCACAGTTTTTTACACAGACCAATTCATAAAATCCTTTCCGGATTTTCACTTAAACCAATTTTAAAACATTGCTTTCTTTGCTAAAGAGTAATTTCCTTAACTGTAACAGCTCATAAACAGTTTTATTTCTTTTCTGTCTGTTGCCAGAAAAAGTATTCACTTGATATTGTTAATTTAGCACATTTTCATAGTGGTTAAACTTTGCATCACCTTTAAATCTTCACATATACCCAGTAAATATTATGGAGATTTGTCATTCACCCCTCCCTGGGTAAGTTGCAGGGGTAGTCTTGTTTACTACCCTGCTGCTGTGCTGTGCCTAAAAGCATCCAAGGGTCCTGTTGCTAAAATTCACTAAACATTTGCAGATCTTTTGTTGCATGTCTTTTCTCCACCAACTGTGGGGTACTAGCTCCTGCACATTTTAGCGGCATTAGCAGTCAGTTAATCCACAGGTAAAGGTTTAAGCCCAGTCTGGCTAGCTTTTATTGGCATGAAAACCAAGTTCATGTGGTTATCTGTTATATGTGCAGTTAAACAATAATAGAAAATAAATCCTGTCATCTGAGCTCTAACTAACAGAAAAACAGATCCTAACTATCTGGGTGGACTCCCAGAGATTTGGGAGTCTCCTGGACATTCCAGGAGAGTAGGTAACTGTATTGTAAGTATGCTCTGTCTAAACGTTACTTGACATATGTAGATAGACAGAACAGACTTCAGTATGCGGACAAGCGACTGCTCACTAAAAGGTCACACAGAACACATTAAGAAAAAAAAGATGTAAACATGTACTTTTTATTAAAAAGGCTATGCCATGTCGGTCATCACTATCAGTCAGCACTTTCACCTGCCCTGTAGCTGATGCAAGTAATACGGCTGAAACCAGACATACTTACGAAAAACATTGGACTTGAATCATCCGCAACTGTGTCGGATGCCCTTACTGTACATGGCCTACATTCATCTTCCCCTTCCTCTCCTGTTCTACCTCTCAAGTTGTATTTATGCTTAGACATGAATTGCATGCAGTTGCGTTCATTTGTGTTAGGTCCGTATCTGAGTATGTGCAGATCTATTTCACACAACAAACTGCACACAAATGGACTTATGTTTGAGCACGAATCAGACCCAAAAAACATACCTTGGAAATCCCACATGGGTAAACATATGGAAAAAAACCCTAATATAAATACATATATATGTATATATATATATATATATATATATATATATATATATATACAGTCAAGTCCATAAAGCTTTAACTGCAGACTTTCAGCTTTAATTTGAGGGAATTTACATCCAAATCAGGTGAACGGTGTAGGAATTACAACGGTTTCTATATGTGCCTCCCACTTTTTAAGGGACCAAAAGTAATGGGACAAACTAAACAATCCTACATCAAACTTTCACGTTTTAATACTTTGTTGCACATCCTTTGCAGTCAATTACAGCATGAAGTCTGGAACGCATAGACATCACCAGACGCTGGGTTTCATCCATGGTGATACTCTGCCAGGCCTCTACTGCAAATGTCTTCAGTTCCTGCTTGTTCTTGGGGCATTTTCCCTTCAGTTTTGTCTTCATCAAGTGAAATGCATGCTCAATCGAATTCAGGTCAGGTGATTGACTTGGCCATTGCATAACATTCCACTTGTTAGCCTTAAAAAACTCTTTGGTTGCTTTTGCAGTATGCCTCAGGTCATTGTCCATCTGCACTGTGAAGCGTCATCCAATGAGTTCTGAAGCATTTGACTGAATATGAGCAGATATTATTGCCCGAAACACTTCAGAATTCATGCTGCTGCTTTTGTCAGCAGTCACATCATCAATAAATACAAGGGAACCAGTTCCATTGGCAGCCATACATGCCCACACCATGACACTACCACTACCATGCTTCACTGATGAGGTGGTATGTTTTGGATCATGAGCAGTTCCTTTCCTTCTCCATACTCTTCTCTTCCCATCACTCTGGTACAAGTTGATCTTTGTCTCATCAGTCCATAGGATGTTGTTCCAGAACTGTAATGGCTTTTTTAGATGTTGTTTGCAAAACTCTAATCTGGTCTTCCTGCTTTTGTGGCTCACAAATGGTTTACATCTTGTGGTGAACCCTCTATATTCACTCTTGTGAAGTCTTCTCTTGATTGTTGACTTTGACACACATACACCTACCTCCTGCAGAGTGTTCTTGATTTGGCCAACTGTTGTGATGGGGTTTTCCTTCACCAGGGAAAAAATTCTTCTGTCATCCTCCACAGTTGTTTTCTGTGGTCTTCCGGGTCTTTTGGTGTTGCTGAGCTCTCTGTTGCGTTCTTTCTTTTTAAGAATGTTCCAAACAGTTGATTTGGCCACACCTAATGTTTTTGCTATCTCTCTGATGGGTTTGTTTTGATTTTTCATCCTAATGATGGCTTGCTTCACTGATAGTGACAGCTCTTTGGATCTCGTATTGAGAGTCAAAAGCAACAGATTCCAAATACAAATGTCACACCTAGAATCAACTCCAAACCTTTTACCTGCTTAATTGATGATGAAATAACGAGGGAATAGCCCACACATGTCCATGAAATAGCTTTTGAGTCGATTGTCCCATTACTTTTGGTCCCTTAAAAAGTGGGAGGCACACATAGAAACCGTTGTAATTCCTACACCGTTCACCTGATTTGGATGTAAATACCCTCAAATTAAAGCTGAAAGTCTGCAGTTAAAGCACATCTTGTTAGTTTAATTTTAAATCCATTGTGGTGGTGTATAGAGCTCAAAATATGAGAATTGTGTCGATGTCCCAATATTTACGGACTTGACTGTATGTATATATATATATATATATATATATATATATATATAATTGATCCATCATGCATCTTCCTTCAACAGAGTTTTAGTTTTGCCTGTCTAGATGATTGGTTTGTGTTTTCCAGTTCACTTCTTTCTGCCCCCTGTTTTACATATATTCATTGTGTGCACAGATAAGGTTCTGTCACAAATATCTTATGTCAACATTCCAGGGTCTTTGACTCTGCAGGAATTTAGGGGTGGCGAGTGCATTTCAACTGGAAAATGGTAAATCTCTGGCAAACTACAGTAGACAGCTTTTTCAAGGCCACAATAATATTATAAGCCAGTTTCTAAAGCAACTGCTCTAGCTGTCTTTTCACCACTTTAACCTTTATCATGGTATGGTATTAATTATAAAAGCTTAATGTATCTAGCTATACCGTTTTATAATGTTTGTTCTTTTTTGATATACAAACATTTGTAATATTTGTTCATATTTTATATTAGCATGCAGTATCATTACATCTTATTGTATAACTCATTGCATAACTGTTGCAAGTAGACCCCTCACATTGCATCCCCACGATAGCACTGTAATATTGGCTTTGCATTCTAAACTCTATAATATGATTCTTAGAATACTCTATTGAGAAACATCCCCCACTTCTAGCATTTCATGTGGAGGTTGTAAAACTTATATTGGTAACAGTTTATCATTTTGTGCCTAAGTTTTGCAGGCTCACATATGAAGTAAATTATGTAAAATATGTCACTTAGAGCCAAAGGGGTTTATGCACTAAACTGTAGGTTTGAAAAAGTAGAGATGTTCCCTAGGCTATAGCAACCAATCAGATTCTAGTTATCATTTATTTAGTACATTCTACAAAATGAAAGCGAGATTCTGATTGGTTGCTATAGGCAGCATCTCTTTTTACTCCAAAATAAAGAATTTGACCATTTTTTAAAAGGGTTACTGTAAGAATGATTTATAACAGCAAAACATACATTGTGTAAAAAAATGTTATATATCTTAAATCCAGACTATAACAATAACTATGTTTTTCAGTCTGATGCAAAATATTTGTTTTCGCTTTATGCTCTAAATTGGATTCTATTGTGCAGTAATCAGTGTTATCACTAAAAATATTTATTAGTTCATAACCTCCTGCAATAATCAATATTGGTATATTTTATAGAAACCATATGGGATGAGATTACCTTCAACTATTTTAATGGGTAAGTTGGTATTAGGTTTTATTAGTGAAAGACCTCATTGTAAAACAGTTTCTCAGAATACAGTTACATCTTTTGTCGATGCCTTTTAAAAGTATTTTACCCCACATTACTTCAAAGTTAGCCAGACCAATCTACTGTAGTTAAACTGTGAACTTCACTAGACCTGATATGTAAGGAACAGGGATAAACCAGAACTTAGTGCTGATGAAAGCTAACATATATTACTTCACATTGTAAAACCAAAATATTGCATACATAAGTGAATAGTTATCTTGTGCAAAAGCATCTGCATATGTAATTAAACCATGTGAATCTGACTAGACAATATTTGGAAGAACCCAGCGAAACATTTGGAAATACATACGGTACACCCATGAAGTTAAGAATTTGACCACATGCGTAGACATTGTGGTAGGTTGATTTGACCAAATTAGTCACTGTACTGTATGGGCTCTAAAATAATGGATATACACATTTGAATTCTTTACTCAGTGGGATGTTATCTCAACACAACCTGGCTAACAGTTGTTTCATGTGTAAAAACCATGGCTTGCCAAGGCAATTATGGCATACAAACACACTCTCTTTAAACAGGCAATATCAGTGACCAACACAAAATGCGCTTCTTGCCTAAACATACCTAAATCGGTAGAATGTTGATGTCAGTAACACTTCAGCATCTTCTTAATTAATATCAATGTTTTCTTAAAAGGCAAATAAAAGCACATTCAGTAGTCAAGCAATATAACTTTTTGAAAGTTTTTTGTGAACTCTAGAGGTGCAATCCTAACACTTACAACATTTTCTATAGTCATTTCCTAGCCGTCCCCTCTTTCTAAAGTACATATCATAATGTGGACTGAACAAGCAGGATGTGTAGGTAGAAACTGCAGTACTATACATTTAGAAGCAGTATTTTATGTTCTTGCCATCTGCTTACAGCTGATCGTCATATATTTCTACTTATTAATACCCATTGTTCCCATCCACACTTTCATAGCCCTCATGCTTCAGCTCTTACTGATGTTTTTAAGATGCTTCCTAAGTAAATGAGAAAGAATTGGAGAATAAAATGCAGATAGAAACATTGAGTGACATCAAACAAGTACTGACAAAAAGTTTCACCTGGAAGGACTAGCAGGATTGCCTGGGTGACGATTGTGGAAGGAAGTAATAAGTTGTGGTAAAAGTATGTTAGTTGCAGGTTCCCAGGATCTTTCGGCCAGATCAGAACCTTCCATTTTATGAGGCACTGGAGCTGGGAGTCCAAGATATCCTTCACAATGTATTCCAGGTGTCCTTGAACTCAACTAGGTGTTGGAGCTTTTGAATGAGTTGCTATAGAACATGCTGGTTTCAAATGGGGCATATTAAATACTAGATGTATCAGACACATGAAATGGAAAAGTTGTAAGTTTATAGCAGACTAATTCAAAAAAATTCAATATAACACTCTACGGGGCATATTCAATTAGGTTTCCGGTCCACGGTAACACGTCGGAACGGGCCGTGAAGTCAATCCACGGTACTGCAATAACGTGGATTTTTGTGCGCACCCCATAGAGTTGCGTATGACAATCTGCATTATTGCGGTACCGTATTACCGTCAATACTGCGCAGTTTTCACGCGCGTTATTGCAGACCGGAAATATAATTGAATATGCCCCTACAAGTTTATAAAAAGACCGAATATGAAGAGTGGATAGCCAAACCTGTTAACCCACTTGATAAGGGAACAGGGAAGACCATTTTTATATGCTTGGCTTTTGTAGGAATGTTGGGCCTTTTGTAGTGACTTGATTAAAGAGGTACTGGCATGGCAGTCAATGCAGGAACGCAATAATCCATTCCTTTGACCGATAATTAAAATGGGGGCCCAAACTGGGAATGTAGAATGTCAATTAAACCCCCGTTTGAGGTAATCACCCAAATACACAGAGCAAAAAACTTCTCCAAATCATCATGAGGATTCATACATGATAGTTCATCTTTGATCTCATCATTGTAACTCATATGAAATGTATGACATTTGCGTTAAGGGCAGAGTACCATGAGATCCTCTACTGCTAGAACTGCTTCTTAAGATATTCACCCTTAACAGCCCCCTTTCCAATGAACTTGATGCGCTCCACAGTACTTGGTTTCCCCTAGGAGTTATGCTCTGGTAGTAGCAGTTGTTGATCTGGCACTTGCCCGGTGGAGTGGACAGAACACGGTAGGAGGTGTTGAGCAACCAGGATGTTAACAGCAGAACTCAGAGTCAGACACACAGGGGTTATTGCAGGGTAATCTGGCACTTACCTGGTGGAATAAGCAGCTCACAGTAAGAGGTAGTGAGCAACCAAACTGTTAACAGCAGAACTCAGAGCCTGATAAACAGAGTTAAATGCAAAGCAATTAACAGGCCAAGGTCTGGAGCAGGAGAAGACAGCAGAATCCTTTTAGCAAGCCAGAGTCAGGGCAGGTAGAGATATTTATGCAGAACCAATTAATAAGTCAAGGGTCAGGAGTGGAGAAGACAGCAGAACCTTTAAATAATCCAGGTCAAACATTGATAACAGAACAGGTCTTGTGTGAACCATGTAAAGGGTGGCAATAGGGTAACCTAGGGAGCTAAAGACGGTGGTTGAGGAATTTTATAAGCTTGCCTGAAGAGATAGGTTTTCAGAGAACGCTTATAGGTTTGAAGACCAGAGGATAGTCTTACTGTATTAGGGAGGAAATTCCTGTAACTGGGAATGGGAGCATGTGAATAGAGTCGATGAGAGCCACAGCTCTTGTGCAGAATGGAGGTGTCGAGTGAGGACATGTAAGCTGGTGCAATTTTGCTGATGGCCATGTATGTTAGTAGAAGCATTTTATAGTGGATTTGTTGAAAAACAGGCAACCAATGTAGAGACTGACAGAGTGGCTCAAAAGAGGAAGAACAGTTTGCAAGGAAAACCAATCCAGCCGCTGCATGCAAATAGATTGTAGGAATGAGAGTCTGATTTGGGGAAGACCAGTAAGGAGGGAATTTTGCAATAAGTAATGCGGAAGATGTTGACTGCATGAATTAAACTTTTTGCAGTGTCTTGTGTGAGATATGTGCATATTCTGAAAATGTGTTTTGGATGTATGCAACATGATATAAATATAGAGTCGATGTGGTGAACAAATGATAGTTCTGAGTAAAGGATCACACCTGGACAGTGAGCTTGCGAGATGGGATTAATGGTCATGTTGTCAACAGAAAACGAAATGTCAGGTTGGTAGCTTCTGTTGGCAGGTGGAAATATTACTAACTCTGTTTTTAAAAGATTGAGCTTGAGTTGGCGAGAGGATATCCAAGTTGAAATGGCAGAAAGACAGTCAGTAATGACTCTCAGACAGCACAGATGGTGAGAGATTAGGAGAGAATAGATACATTTGGGTATCATCCACATAGAGATGATACTGGAATCCAGAGGCGCTTATTAGTTTTTCAAGAGAAGTGACATAGATAAAGAGCAGCAAAGGGCCTAGGACTGAGCCTTTTGGTGCTCCAAATGATCAAGCAAGCAGAGCAGAGGTGGATCCAGAGAAATCAACACTGAAAGAGCGATTTGATAGGTAAGGGGAGATCTAGGATAGGACAGTGTCTTGAAGACCTAGGGATTGTAGCATTTTTATGAGGAGAGAGTGCTCAACAGTGTCAAATGCTGCAGAGAGATCCAGGAGAATTAGAAAAGAGTAATGGCCTTTAGTTTTAGCATTGATCAAATCATTGACAACCTTAGTCAACAGAGTCTCTGTGAAGTGTTGAGAGTGAAAGCCTGACTGAAGATGGTCCAATAGGTTATTTGCAGAAAGAAAGTATGTGAGGCAAGTGTAGGCAATTCTCTCAAGAAGCTTGGAGGGGCATGGAGGCTCTGAGATGGGACAGTAATTTATGAGTGAGTCTGGGTTAGAATTTTGCTTTTTCAGAATAGGAGTAATCACTGTGTGATCGAATAATTATGAAACAATTCCAGTAGATAGAGAGAAATTACATATTTTAGTTAGAGGTGAAATGAGCAGAGTAGCCTGGGATCTAACGATTTGTGGGGGCATAGGATTAAGAGAACAGGCGGTAGAGTAGTAAGATAAGAAATAGTAATTTGTAGGATCAAATGAAGAGAGGGTATCAGAGGGTGTTGGGAAAGAATTGAGCTGATTGCTTGTTGAGGAATATGACACAATTTCAAGTTGAATATTATCAATGTTGTCCTTAAAGTAGGAAGCAAGATCCTGGGCATTGATAGCAATATGAGGGGTTGGGGTGGGAGGGCTGAGAAGAGATTTAAATGTGTTAAAAAGGCATTTGGGGTTAGAAGCCTGAGCAGAGATGAGAAATTGGAAGTATGTTTGTTTAGCAGTGTTCAGAGCATTTTGTTAGGAGTGGTAGATTGCAGTATATATAAGGAAAACATTAGAGGTACAAGATTTACGGCAGTGATGTTCTGCTTTATGAGAATGTCTTTAAAGATTTTGTGTTACTTCAGTGTGCCACAGCTGACATCAAAGTTGACGCTGCATATGAAGAGTTGCTGGAGCTACTTGATCAAGGGCAGCTGCTAGGGTTTGTTGAAAATAAGGTACTGCCATATCAGGGGAGGAGAATGTAGAAATTGGAGAGAGAAGGTGGTGAAGAAAGGTGAATTGTTGAAAATCAATATTGTTAATATTTCTTCGGTTATAAGGAGGCTTTGTAGAGTACGACAGCAGGGAGCTTAAAGAACTGGAGGTGAGCTTGTAGCTTGTTAAATGGTGATCTGACAGGGAAAAAGGAATGATAAGGAAATCAGAAAATAAGCATAGTCTAGAGAAAACAAGATCGACACAGCAGCCATCCCAATGAGTAGAGGATGCAATCCACTGGGAGAGGTCAGGGGAAAAAGTTAGAGAGAGTAGTTTGAAAGAAGATTTGGAATGTGGATTAGTAATGGGATGTTGAAATCACCCATGATGATTTGGTAGATGTTGGAAGATAAGAAGTGAGGAAGCCATGCAGAGAAATGTTCCAAAAATGATTGGCATGGTCCTGAGGGTCGTTAGATCACAGCAACATTCATAGAGAATGGATTAAAAATATAAATAGCATGTTCTTCAAATGATGTCAACGTGAATGATGGAACATTTGGTAGAACTGAGAATGTGCAACGTGGGGAGAGAACTAGACCAACCTCACCTCCTTGTCTGCCTCCGGATCTGAAGTTGTGGGTGAAATGGATGCCACCATGTGAAAGGGTTGCTGGTGATGCAGTGTCTGTTGTGCAAGCCATATTTATAATATTGCCAGAAGGTTGAGGTTGTTTGAGAGAAAGAGGTCATGAAAAGAGTTAAGTTTGTTACAAACAGAGCGTGTATTCTAAATGGCACCTTTAAAGGACTTTGGAAGAAAAGGGAGACAAGCAATGTGTTTGAGGTTTGCTGGATTTCGGTAGTGTTCTGATATATGTGTGTGGGAGATGTGAGGGGGGCCTGAATTAGGGAAAATATCACTAGGTTACCCTATTACCACCCTTTACGCAATTCACACAAGACAACAACCTTCTGACCCCAGACCAACATTGCTGTGTGACTGGATCACATAACATACAAATCTTTGTATGTTTTACCCAGTATTGTTTAATACTGTGGTTGTCCCAAATTGTAAAGCGCTACGGAATTTGCTGGTGCTATATAAATAAATAATGTTGATAATGATGATGATGATATATCATCTACTAATAGAAGCAGAGAGAGAGAGAAAGACAGGAAAAATGATTGCAAGATGTGTGACCTGTTATTTTTTAGCGACAGGATGTGTCCAGTTAGTGAATTTCAGTAGGACAAAAGTTAAAGTGTTAAATAGGGTTGAGTGGACTAATAAAAGGGCAATGCGAGCGAAAATGAGCGGTAATTTTTATTGTACTACTGGTGAATGATGCACGGCTGCGATGTTCTGCGGAACATCGCGGCCAATTGAATCTGTCTCTCCATGTAGAAAAATCTTTTTGAATCCAAATGTTGATGGAACATGGGCTTAAATAAAGTGCAATCAATAGGCAGAAAGGGTGGGAGGTAGGAACAGGACCACAAAAAGAAGAAAAGGATTATGGTAGAACGGGAGTGTTGAAGAGTAGCTAAGATGGCAAGTACAGGGATTACAGAAATGAGGAATTGAATTACTTCTGTATTACAGAAGTTAGGTATGAAGCCAGGGGCGCACGCAGAATTGTTAGGGGGGAATTCCCCCCCCCCATCTCCCAGAAAAAACAAAAAAAGATCTGTTTCGGCAGCGCTGTACTATACAGCAGCCGCGGCGCTGTCAAAGAAGCGTCCGCGGCGGTGCTGTATATAATACAGCACCGCCGCGGTCGCTTCTTTGACAGCGCCACGGCTGCTGTATAGTACAGTGCCGCTATGGCGGGCACTTAGGTAGCGGAGGGGGGGTTTCTGGAGAACCAGAACCCCCCCTGCGTGCGCCACTGGAAGCATCTGAGAAATTCAACCATGGGGTCCACACAATTTAGTAAATGGTCTTGAGTGTTCTCCAGCTGGTGTCTTCATTTCTTATTGATCAAAATATATTATCAAAGGTCTGCTTAGCTCATATTATTATAAATTTACATCTAGCAGCAGATCATTATATATTGAATACATTTATCACTTCTCCTTAACAATCTGGACATCTAGGGGTAAATGTATCAACCCTGCAAGTTGCAGTTTTCTGGCGACTTTGCAGGGGAAATTTAAAACAGCAATGGCTTTCAAGGCAAGTTTTGCAGAATCCGTTGGTTGATACATTTACCCCCCTGGACCCTACTGTACTCTGAGTAAAAAAAATTTCATAAGGATGGTTTAGATGAAGTGTAAAAAATATTAGATACTTTTTGCACATTACACTTCCAGAAACTTTTAGGTTGAAAACACCTGCACCATGTGTGAGATACACAATAAAACAAGCATACAAAAGAAATAACAGCAAAACAGAAATACTCCCTGTAATACTTAAAGAAATCAATCTTCTACACGCTCACCAGGGCCGGTGCTACCATTTCTGGGACCTACGCAGTTGCCTATGATGAAAAAGGATAGGGGGAGCCTAAAACACTAAATGAATGACATAATGTCACTCATACAGTGATTTTAATGCTCCCATGAGGTTACATGTGAAGCTGCTTGCTGCTGCTCCATGTCATTGTGGGGCTGGGACCTTATGCTAACTGTTATCCAGGCATTATTCCGCTGCTACATTCTATGGCTTGTGACCGGCTCGGATAGGTGGTCCGTTTGTCTATCCGGAACATGGAAATTCCTGATATCTTGATTCAATAAAATCTGTTTATCTCATTTGGAACATCCATTTTTTGCTTTAAAAGTAAAATCAATAAAAGATACCTATAGGATTAAAGATTTTGGGACTATTAAATTCCTGATTCATCATATCTACCTGGAACACAGCCTAGATTTCTTAGGGGAAATAATCCTTCTGTGAAATTAGAACCCCATCAATTTACTACGGAGGTGAATTTATGGATTCACTTAACCACAAGTACTTTGCATATAATATTTTCTATATACTGATCTAACAATTAACTTTGTGGATACTGTGACTATTTGGTTGATACAATTTTATCTGTTGGACTTAAGTGGCTAACATAATTTCTACCCATGAATGTATGATATAGTTTTGTCTTCCACCAATTGTGTGCAGTTCTGTTGATCATTGAGTTACGTTTTTGGGAGATTTTATAGATATATTGTTATCATTATTATTATTATTATTATTACTATTTTTCCAAAATAAAGTTTCTAGGCAATGTTGAATTGATTACACTAATTTAATTTATACACTGTGTATTCCTTGCTATTTGTGGTGAGTAAGGTACCAACATACCCTCTTCTCAGAATAATGCTCTTTGTAAACATATATTTATATTTATAGGAACAGATTCAATTGTAAAAAAAAAATGTTGCGTCGTGTCCCAGTAACGGCGCAAGACACTATGTGGCAGTTACTGTAGTGAAATATCCGCTCACTTTTGATCGCGTCCCACATAGAAGAGAGCAAAAGCGAGCATTACTTTTTACCATATAAACAGTAAAAATTCACAGTCGCGATGTTCCGCAGAACATTGCGGCTAATTGAATCTGCCCCCATAATGTCTTTCATTATATATTGTATAGAAAGTATCTTACCTATGTGAAAGAGGTCTTGTATATTAAACTCTGATATGTAACTAATAAAGATTGTTTTTATGTTAAGTGAAGCTCTTTTTTTCATATAATTATTGGAGATATTTAACAGTGATTAAATAATAACTCAATTGCTATTAAACTATTATATTACGGCAAGTGTTGGAAGGACAAAAAAAAGCTTTAATAGAACATTTATAAACACCATTTGGTTTTTTAACTTCTATTTATAATAGCTATATAGTGGCTCATGTCATTTAACACCTTACGTATATATGTTGCAAAAAAACCAAAAAAAAAACGACCCAGGGCGCTGTGCTGGAGACTGAGGATCTGGAGTCCTTGAGCAGGAGCATAGCAGCTGACCAGCACTGAGCTGAGCGAAGTAAGTGTTGTTGAACAGAGAGCTTAACATGGATTTCTGCAAAATTTTGGAGGCAAATTATGATAATACAAAGCTATCTAAAGACAGCTTCAGCAGAACAACTGAGCATCACAGTGGTGTAGTGGTTAGCACTTCTGCCTTACAGCACTGGGGTCATGAGTTCAATTCCCGATCATGGTCTTATCTGTGAGGAGTTTGTATGTTCTCCCTGTGTTTGCGTGGGTTTCCTCCGTGTGCTCTGGTTTTCTCCCATACTCCAAAAATATACTGGTAGGTTAATTGGCTGCTACCAAAATGACTCTAGTCTGTCTGTGTGTGTTAGGAAATTTAGACTGTAAGCCCCAATGGGGCAGGGACTGATGTGAGTGAGTTCTCTGTACAGCGCTGTGGAATTAGTGGCGCTATATAAATTGATGATGATGATGATGAGCATTAAGACACGTTATACTTGGAGCATGTATTCCTGTCAATTTGTGCCTCAGACTCCAAGAAAAGGGTTCGGAAACAAAATTTGTGGAGGATTTTGGCGCAAAAGACAGACATTTGTAAATAAGCTCTTTGTAGGACTCGCTATTAGGTATACTGAAGAAATCCCTGGTAGGATCTATGTGCAGTCCAAATCCATCTATGTGGCATTAATTGTCCCTTTTCTCCCAGGGTAGTGATGCATGTAATAAAGACAGTCTGGGGGCAAATGTATCAAGCAGCGGGTTTGAAAAAAAATGTAGATGTTGCCTATAGCAACCAATCAGATTCTAGCTGTCATTTATTTAGTATATTCTACAAAATGACAGCTAGAATCTGATTAGTTGCTATAGGCAACATCTCCACTTTTACAAACCCGCAGGTGAAAAATCCCCCCCTTGGTTTCCACTCACTCTTATGATTCTGCTTTGACCATGCAATGTTTTAGGGGACAAACAGAAGATGTGAAATTAATGAAGAGGGTTATCCTAAAGTAGTAGTGGACCAGACTCATGTCATTGTATTAATTTGTATCATGATCCCCTCAATGTACACCCCTCTGTAATATGTTGGCCATTTATAAATAAATGATAATAAAGACTTGGTAACATATTTAAACATTACATTTCTCACTGGAATCATAAGAAAAATAATTAGGAATCCACTGGTGAAAGTAGTGGAGTAAAAAGTTGCCAAGGTGTTTTTTATTTTATTTCCAGACACATAAGATTCATGTATAGTTACTGGCTGTTCTTTCTCAGCATAGGTTTATAAACCACTGAGATTATTATCAAATCCTTAATGGAGAGCTGTCAGCAGCAAATCTGGGGATTAGGTAAAAGCCGGAACTGCAGGAATGCTGGAATGAGTCAGCTTCATGCAGCGCCACCTGTCTCTAGAACAGAGTAGTTCTTCACTAAGGTTAAGAGTGCTGAATATTAAAATTACACATCAATATTCAGGTTAATAAAATGTTTATTGTTTTCCATTTTTCATACTCCAAACAATCTTTACAATCCTTACTCGGGGGATATTTATTTTGGTAAAAAATCTGTATTTATGTAATATATTACACTTCTAAAAAAATGACATGCTCTTTTTATGTAATGTGAAAGAGAATATGATAACTTATAAGAGGATATAATGTAAGCAGATGTGGTGCACTTCACAAAACCGTGTATTTCCACCCTCTGCTAAAGTTACAGGTTTGTTGACACAGGGAGGAGGGAGGAGTTGCAGCCTAATAACAAACTGCAGTTCACAGAGGGGGCCGGTCAGTCAGCCTGCACGGAGCCCGAGCCCTGACTGTGTGCAAGTGTGCAAGGGTACAATGTGTAAGTTATATTTAATATCAAAATGCCCATCACAGAGGGGTGGGTGATACAGCCTACACAGAGCCAGACACACAAAGCACCCGCAGCTCTGAGTGTCTCTGGTGAGATATACATATGCTTAAATCCATACTTGCCAACTCTCCCCGAATGTCAGGGAGACTCCCTGAAATAGTGATGATCTCCCTCACTCCCTGAAGAGTCTGACATTCTCCCTGATGCTGAGCAGTACAAGACATGGTTGGCTTCGCCATCTGTGGCATGATGACACAGTACAGAAATTGTGTCCTATGTCCATGTATTGATGCCTATGGAGGTGGCCATTTTCATGGAGACCAAGAATTAATCAAAGACTGACAGGTAAGACAACATGACTTCAGTAATGGAGACAGAAATGTAAAAGACACTTCAGTCTCTAGAGATTCATTAGCTGATTTTCTTTAATGCATAGTTGCCTACTCTCCTGGACATTTCGGGAGAGTAGGCACTCCCGCATTTCTGGGAGACCTCCCGGGAGAGCAGGGCAACCTCCCGATTCTTGCCCTCGCAATAGATATGTGGCGGGGGCGGTGTTTAATGTCGCAAATATTGCGTCATCTTAGCCCGCGTTTAGGGGGAGGGGCCAAAATGATATATTTTATCAAGCCCCGCCCCCGCACACCCACCTCCCCCGGGATCTATCTGAAGCCAACGAGGAAAAGTTGGCAAGCATCCTTAAATCAAAGGCAAATGTGTAAGGGGACAGTGTGCAAAGCAGATGCAGAATTAAAGACAGGACTGAGTAAGAAAGACTGTGTTGGCAATCATACCAAAATTGGCATAAAATGGGTGTAAAAGTAGGTGTATACATTGTGTGTGTGTGTGTGTATATATATATATATCTATAATATAAATGTCTAGTGGCGTGTGTTAGTCTGTCTGTGTGTTTGTGGAAAATATAAAACCAAGCTGCAGCGCCACCTGCTGGGCGGAGTTATACACTGACCTACTAAATTCTTAGTGTGTGTGGAAAAAAAAATTCAGAAAGGGCTGAAATTTGGTATACTAAGATGTTTTTAATTTGTTAATTTAATTTGTTAATTGTTAAAAGTGTTTATAAAGATTTAAAAAAAATATATATATATTTCTTGAAGGAGAAGTGACAGTTGGGAGTGGTTGGTGGTTGCCGGGGGTGATAGTGGGGAGTGGTTGGTGGTTGAGGCCTGGGCTATGGCCCAAATGCATGACAAGAACCTTTTTAACACCTTAAGTAGCTTGATTTGACTAGAATGCATGAGTATCATGCACGGGTTAACTTGTATATATATATATATATATATATATATGTAGCAACATTTCCTGAATTAACAATTTTTTGTGTAAAACAACATCAATGTTTCATCGTTTTCAAGCCAACACAGGTGTATTCTAAATGTACAAATATTCCAGAATATAAAACTGTCTTACTGAGCCATCCATGCTTAATGTAATTAAGATATCAAAATAATATCATACAAGGAAATATAAATTCATGTAATCCACAAATCTAAAAACACCCACACATAGCAAACAAATGTATAGTATAAATATTTGTGTAAATGTGCATAGAAAAGGAAGATGTTATATCATGCTGGAAGAAATTAAATAAAAGTAAGAGTGAAAATAATAATTCAAAGAATTAAATATAAAAAAGTAAAGATAAAAATAATAAAATACAATGGAATGGATGTCCGAGTTCTTAGGGATCTTTTCCAGGTGACGGAATGGTGCTCTAAGAACCTTAACCATCCATTACTTTCACTGGAATGGGGCTCTAAACTACTTAGCCATTCATTCCGGGTCCTGGAATGGGATGGTGAGCACCATAGCCATCCATTTTGGGTGCCGGAATGGGTCTGCAAGTACCATAAGCTATCTGCTCCGGGTGCCAGAATGGGTCTGCGAATACCTTACCCATCCATTCCGGGTGCCGGAATGGGTCTGCAAGTACCATAGCTATCGATTCTGGATGCCGGAATGGGTCTGCAAGAGCCATAGCTATCCATTCCGTGTCCCGGAATGGGTCTGCGAACACCTTACCTATCCATTCCGGGTGCCAGAATGTTGCTCTGAGAACCTTAGCCATCCATTCCAGCACTGGAATGGGACTCTGACCTACTTAGCCATTCATGGGTCTGACAATACAATAGCAATCCATTACGGATGCCAGAATGGGTCTGTGAGTACCATAGTTATCAATTCTAGGTGCCGCAAATGGGTCTGCAAGTACGTTACCCATCCATTACGGTTGCAGGAATGGGTTTGTGAGTACCATAGCCATTCATTCTGGGTGCCGAAATGGGGCTTTGATTACCATCCAAGTATTAAATATCTTTGAAAGTTTTTGACTTAATATTAATGTAATAATATGATTCTTTTTTCTGAGAATTTGTTTGCTGCTGTGAGGATAGAAAACAAAAAAAATGCTTTCTTCTGTTGTCTACATTACAAAAGACAAACCATTGTCTTAGTTTGCGGTATTATAGATACTGGAAAACCCAGTGGATAACAAATATCAATTCTTCCAGCGGTAAATCCCAAGCATGGAGAGAAGTTTACTTGTTCTCCTATGAAGGAAGGCCAGATGCTAGTAAAGACTGGCGAGCTGACCAGTACCGGTGGTTGCACTCGGGAATCCATTCTTTACCAAAAAAGGATCCCAAAATTATTAAAATGTATCATCAGAGGATGAATGATAAGAAACTTGTGAAGTTCTATTGTTATGGATATCAAATTAAGAATACTACCATCAAAATGGTTGTTGTTCATTACTTAGAAGATTACAACATTGAGAAAGAAGAAGCACATGGGAACAAGAGAAGTTACCTAGAGCGAAGCCATATTAGGACACTGCCTTCTCTAATGAAAAATATTTCTACCCATATCGAAAGGACACCAAGTGAAATCTATAATAAAGCCATTGTTCGACTAATTTACAATCGACTAATTTACACATGAAGGTGCAATGGCCTAAAACTACTGAACAAATTCCTAACAAACTTAAAAATGAAAATAAACAAGGAAAAACTTGCCATCATGATCTATACAGTATCTATGAGCTGCACTTTGCATTTAAGAGTTTGTCAGAAACTAGTCTTTTGTTTCAGAGTTTAATGTAATTTTATCATTACCAGAAGTTGTAAACATGTTTTAAGAAGTTTGTGATATGTCCTCATATACATTGCTTTCTTACGATACAACTTTTCAGTTAGGAGACTTTTATGTCTCACCTATAATTTTCGGATGTGTATTCTTTGATAAAGAGCCCTTTAAACCACTTGCTGCAATGATTCATGACAAGAATAATCTAAAGGTACATGAGTCTTTCTTCTTTACCATGAAGGAAATTATTCCAACCATAAACAATCCAAAGGTTATTATTGTTACAGATCGAGAATTTGCTATAGTGAAGGCCATCAACAATGTGGTTCCACAAATAACTCATGTCCTATGTTGGAATCATTTATTGAAAGATGTGGAAGTCTGGGTAACTAATCATGGAGGATCTCGAGCTGACAGGAGTGGGTATGGAGACGATATCCTTAGTTTTCTAGACTGTAATTCTGACCAGGAATTTCAAGACAGTTTAGACTCATACAAACAACAATGGAGCATATGCCATTCCTCCAATACTTATGAGTCAAAGCTGAAAAGTGACATAATTAAAAAATGTGGCAGATGGATCTTAACAGGTTTCCGAATTTATAAAACTGGCATTGGACTAACAACTAATGTGTCAGAGAGCATGAATGCAGTTTTAAAATGGCTCACACAACGGATAGAGGTTAACCTTGACCATATAGTCCTTGCATTTTATATTTTACAGTCTTTTTATGCAAAAGAAGTCTTGAAAGGTCGCTGTGACACAGGGAATTATCATTTAAAATAAGAACATGCCAACATGAAACTTGACAGTTCATATGTCTGCTTCCCCACTGACTACATACTACCAGATGGAATAATCCCATTTCTACAGCACAAAATGTGGAAAACAAATGAAACAGGAAGATAAGAAGATCATCATAAATCCATAACAATGGAAGGACTGGCAGAAATGACAGTGAAACAAAACCAGGTATTTTTTCAACCTCAGTCCGCTGAATTTATTGTAAAAGGTTTAAAAGATAAAGAGTATGTTATTTCTCTTATTCCAAATGAGAAATGTTCTTGTAACAGTTTCTGACTTGCTACCACATTGTAGCAGCAAGAATGTCAATTGTAAAGGCATTAACACCTAAGACAATGACACACAGTCTGAAAAAAATAAAAGTTGGATCTCGCAAACTTAAATCTGGACGCAATAAACCATGCCAGAAAATAAAGCTTCAAACTCTGGCTGTACCAGACTTTGGAGATGCATGATCTCCCAAGTGACAAAACATCAGTTACCAAAAGTGTAATAGAACCTAGCAACACCATTGAAGACATCAGCCAGGAAATAGAAGAACTCCTTTTGGATGAGTCATTGATAACAAGCGCTCCTAAACATAGGAAGGAATTGCCAGCTCCATGGGATAATTTATAAACCTATTCAGAAATAAGGACTATTAAAATACAAAATGCTGCCATTAACCTTCTTGATATGGAGTCTCTTTTTGCCAGAGAATGGCTAATTGATGCCATAAATGATGGATTTGTATTAACCAGAACAACAGTGGAAAATCTGAGAGAGAGTGATGTGAAATTCTGTGTCTTTAGCTCCCAGTTTATGAAGTCCCTTGATATTAGTGGAGGGACAACTGATGTGTTCAATTTCGGGGATGAAAACATACTAGAAAAAGACATCTGGTTATTTCCTACAAATGAAATAAGGTCTACTTGTTTTACAAGAGAAGAATACAAACATCCAGAGAAGTCACATATGATATTGTGTGACGGAAATGCTAAGACTGGTATCACTTAGAATGCATTGAGAAAAAGGCAACCAAAACACAGGGGAAGTATGTTTGTCCTAAATGTCAATCAAAGTAATGCAAATCTGTAGAACAGAAATAAGTTGGGATACATTTTAATGAAACATACATTAGAGTTCATCATAGATTACCATACATAGCTTTTAACATCACATATTTATTATTGGAATATACCTTTAAGGTTATGAAAGCTCAAAAGTTTTCAAAACACTCTCTGATGATGACTTATAACAGTTCACTAAAACATATCCCAAATTACTACTATTCATTTGCTCACGACGACCGATATCGCTGATAGAAATGTAAAATAATCTTCCTAACAATGCCTTCTTTGATAAAAAGAAACATTGTTTTTGGACAGAATATAACGTTTGCTGCTACTAATGTTCAGCTTGTACACATTTGGTTGTTACATTATTGTATTTGCACAAAGGACAGAATGCAATTAAAGCACAATTGCGCTTTTCAACTAGTTATCATTTCAGAAAACTGTAGCATAAAATAGTAATCACTGGTTTGTACAGTTAAAAAAAGAAAAAGGATTGAAGTGAAAGACAGACATGCAGAACAATCTGAAGAAAGCTCATTGGAGCTTGCTGGGGAGAGGTGCAATGTTTAAGTCTGTTTTGAAATAAACTAATAAGTTTGATACTCATTTGACTGCATCAAGCTAAGCATTTGGAGTTTAGTGTTATAGCCAGTGCAATCATTATCCATTCTCATAGTAGAGTATTCAAATAAAGTCACTTATTGATGAGCAAGCTGATACACCTCAGGTCCTTATTTTCCCCAACATCAATGGCCACAATTAAATCATATACATAGGAGTATAATTGGCAAACTTTGCATGACCAAGGTTCGTGCTGTAGCTCTATTTAGAGTACTTCAATCTGCCAACTTTTTAAAAGATAAGAACAGTTCATTCTATCAAACTGTTGTGATTCCTACCTCATGGAGACTCGCACATTTCGTCACGAGAGCTTTGCACGTGCAGAAGGTAAATTGACAAATCACTGAGAAGGCTCATGTTTGTGGATCATACATATATGAGTCTACTTGTCTAGTGTATATATAACATGCGGGGCTTGTGCACATCAAGTTAGTATAAAATATGGAGAAATTGTGGCTGACTTTGCACTGAAGGTGCTGAAAAAAAGCAGTATTGCGGGTTTGTACACAATTTTTGCAATTTTAGAACTGGCAGTAAAACAAAACCCTTGACTGACTGACTGAAAATGAGGAGTAGTAATAGCATTGACTTGCGTACGTATAATGAAAGGAACTAACCCCCATTTTTATAAAAATCATACACATAAATAAACTGCTGTATGTTGGAAAACTGTCAGCTTCTACTGATTATTTTCATTATAAAGACAAATAAGTAATTGCCGAGGACCACAATTATTTACTAATATAGAAAACTGCTGGCAGAAATATTGAAATCAATATTAAAGTACATTTTCACAGAGAACAGCAGTGTGAAGTTTATGCTTAGGTTGTGCAAGTTTTACAATAATTAAACAATGCAAAATTATAGAATTGTTCAATTTTTTTATTGGTTCATATTTAAAACTACCTCATTAATAGTTAAAAGGTGTAATATTAAAAGAAATCTACTGGAAAACTGAAACAATGTAGACAGAAAACAGACTAATATAGTCTTTATTTTTTGTGTAGCAGTTAATTGCACAAAGTACAATAATTACTTTTATGTACACCAGTTCCATTGACGATCTAACTTGCTGTATAATAAATATGTTAGGGGCTTGATTTAAAGTTGCAGGTAAATGCATTTGCACAGTCTAATCATGGCTTGAGATCAAAAATTGTAAATAATTAATCTGTATGTAGAGTTGCATGTATTTGGCACTTGCTGACCCTTGCGCTCATGTGCGCGTACAGTACAATAAGATGAGGCACGCAGCTGAGATCTGATTTGTGTTGGATGCATCTTGAAGATGGACAATTTGCGCCTTCCCAGAGGTGCATATTTACGTGTTGATGATTGACACAGTTTTGCTCTGGACGTATCTTTGCTTCAGACACATCTATAAACTAGATATAAGCTCTTGCACCTCCCTTAACATGTGTACAACTCAAGATACAGGTGAAAAAACTTGTGGGAGCGGACATTTATTGAATATATGTTTTGAGTCCATTTTTATTTTATTTTTATTTTCAATTATAAGTGGCAGATTTAGGGGTCTATTTATCAAGACCCTATGATATTGAAAATTTCCTATCACTATGATAGAAAACCATTGAAAATAAAGTTAATCAATAAAAGAGGAGCCTATTTCCAAATTCAAATGGTCTCTTCGGCTCCCTATTTTGCAAGCATGCATTGCTTTCAGCTAACCCTAAAATATCTCCTAAATCTGGCCCTACGTTCTTATTGTCCCTGCATGCAAGTGGATTGTTATGTTACTCACTATGATTTGGACTCTGGTACCCAGGGCCACCGTAATAACAGTATAGGCCCCCGGGTAAAGCAGTGCAACGGGGCTCCTATATATATATATATCACTTTTTATACACACAAACATATATATATATATATATATGTATATATATATATATATATATATATATATATATATATGGGCCCCCTTAACTTATCTTAAGTCCGATCCCCTTCTCTTCTTTTTTTCCTCGATGAGTCTCTTTGTTCTGTGCTCCTCAGTGTTGTGCTCGCAGTGAATGTCACGCCCGACATTCACTGCGAGCACAGCACGGAAGAGGGGACCAAGGAGGGAGCCGGGTCGCCACCTGACCACCTGATCTGAATGGTCAGGTGACCGCAGTCCTGTCTTGCTCTCTTGGGCCCCCTTCCCCACTGGGCCCACGGGCACCTGCCCATCGTGCCCAGTCGGAAAGACAGCCCTGCTGGTACCACTGGGGATTAATCACGTTAGACTGGGCTTTTATTCTCTGAGGTAAGATTCATGATCAGGCCGATTAGGAACACTGGAAAAAGGGCAACATCTCTCTGTGTTCAGGTAGATGGAGGAGATAAGGGAAGCAGCTTCTCTACACAGTATTGTACACACATAGATTATACAGTAAATAGACACTTAAGGAGCAGAAACAATACTTACTTCACGATGATAGTAGGGTCCCCGGCGAGCTTAACCGTTATTGTGTCTGGTACCCACCTTTCACAACAATTTTGGCACCCGGAATGGATAGCTATGGTACTTGCAAACCCATTCTGGCACCCGGAATGGATGGGTAAGGTACTCGCAGACCCATTTCGGCACCCGGAATGGATAGCTATGGTACTCGCAGACCCATTCTGGCACCCAGAATGGATGGGTAAGGTACTCGCAGACCCATTCCGGCACCCGGAATTAATGGGTAAGGTACTCGCAGACCCATTCTGGCACCCAGAATGGATGGGTAGAGTACTAGCAGACCCATTCTGGAATCCGGAATGGATGGGTAAGGTACTCGCAGACCCATTCTGGCACCCAGAATGGATGGGTAAGGTACTCGCAGACCCATTCTGGCACCCAGAATGGATGGGTAAGGTACTCGCAGACCCATTCCGGCACCCGGAATTAATGGGTAAGGTACTCGCAGACCCATTCTGGCACCCAGAATGGATGGGTAGAGTACTAGCAGACCCATTCTGGAATCCGGAATGGATGGGTAAGGTACTCGCAGACCCATTGCAGCACCCGGAATGGATGGGTAATGTACTCGCAGACCTATTCCGGCACCTGGAATGGATAGCTGTGGTACTTGCAGACCGATTCCGGCACTCAATGCTCCATTCCGACAGATTGAGGCAGGCATAACGGATAACTAGAATATATAGCTACAATATACAGAAATACATATACACATAATATATACACATAATATATATACACACACTATATAGAACAGAATGCACTACAGAGGGAGAGAAAATACAGCAAGCTTCACTCAAGATACCAACTGGGGAGCTGCAGGGAGCTACATCATTCCAGGGTTCCGGCAGTTCCGGTATTCACCCATACCCGCAAATCTGTATGATAAGTCTACTATAAAGATATAAACATATATGAACATCTCCTGAAATTCCTGTAAATTCAAGTTTTGCATAACTTCCTCTTTTCAACGAGATGTGCCAAAAAGTGCAAATAAGCTGTGTAGTCCCACTCTGGAAGCTGCCTTCCGGACAGTTACTTCCTCACAGACTTCAGGATAGAAGTAAATGGGAGTGTGAGATAGGGGCAAGCTGGACAGTCAAAGTACAGTTTATCTAGGAGATAACGCTGACATATATCCTATATCCATATTCTGCTAATGTATCCAGTCCAAAGTGCATTAAATATTTTACTGTGAAATGACCTGGTAAATGTTAGATAGTGATTTTTTTTCACACGCTTGTGTCTATTTTTGGTTCATTTGCAGCTTTTTAATTGCAGCTTCTTACTGCATACTCTCCATGTCTGTGTGGTTGTTTCCACTCTACTCATACACTATTATATACAGATTGGACAGTCCTGCCCAGACCACCTGGGTTTCATTACATTGACGGAGTCTGGGGATTTGGAGGTGGTTATGATGCAGAAGTTCCAAAGTGGTTTGAGGGTTAAACATAAAGCAGTTACATCAGGCTGTGATAGGAGCCAGATGGGAGCAGTTTGGAAAGGGGGGCCAGTTTTGGAGGGGAGAAAGGGGGCAGGTTTGGAGGGGGAGGGAAGGTAGTTTGAACAGCTTCTCATTTGGGCAGGGTTTGTGGGGGACTGGATTTCCCTCTTTCAGTCCAGAGCTGCTACCCTCATTCTGTGCAGCTGGACCCCTCACCACTCTCTTTCCCATAACCCATAGGAGACAAGGCGACCACTGCCCGCAGAGCATCAGAGGAGTCCTGAGAGAGGAACATGCCTGGCACACACTTCTGAAGCTGACAAGTTACCTTCTATCTCTTCAGCTCGGGGGTATGCAGGGAGGGGCACTGCTCATTTGGATAGTACAGTGACATGTTAGGTGTTTAGGGCACTAATACTTCTTTGTAAAGGAACAATAGAGGACAGTGAATGATATTGCCATTGCTAGTGAATGTATATTGTGCTGTAAAGTGGGGTGATGAGTGCCTGCTTGCTATTTCAAGGACACAGCACAAATATAAAATCGCCACTATAAAGAACTACTAGTGAGCCACACTACTAGATAGTGCTACCGTATTTACTCAGTGAGACGTAGTGTGAGCAGAGTGGTGCAGTGAAATCTGTGTCATACAGAGTTACAGTTGATGCAGATTAATTGCAATACCATATTAGTAATATGCAGATCAGAGAGAGGACTGATGTGAGATGAGATGCAAGTGTTATAGATGAAGTAGGTTAAAAGCGAGACAGGGTGAGTACTAGGAACTTTGTAATCTAGTGATCTATATAGATGTTGAACATGACATGATGCAGATCCTTGCTGTAGGATATTCCACAGACATGTATGTGTGCTTCTTTATTGAGATGTAGTATTCAGGTCATCCAGTAATCTGGCCCCACACATTTATTTTAGGAGTTAACTCATAACTGAGCATATTCTCTCTATGTGGTACTATGTATAGTTTTATTCACTGCTTTGCTCGTGTACTTTTCAATATCCGAGTATTCTAATACAATTGTTCTTATGCCCGCGCAGTAGTCTTATGTTGCACTTAGGAATACTGGTGCTGTTTTCTTTTCTACTGTATCTATTCTTTTCATTGGGAGCTGTTTGTTCTGTGATTAAATGTGCCCTTCACTGATCATTGTGGTGTTGCTCTATCGTCTGTCAGGTTGACCTTATGGGGTATAATTACTAAACTGCTAGTTTGAAAAAGTGGAGATGTTGCCTCTAACAACCGATCAGATTCTAGTTATCATTTATTTCGTATATTCTACAAAATGACAGGTAGAATCTGGTTGCTATAGGCAACATCTTCACTTTTTCAAAACCGCAGATTAGTAAATATTCCCTTCTATGTTATATGTAATAATGGTGCTGTGCATTTTTTGTTTTACCTCAATCAGTCTGATGCTGTGTTTTATATGTCATTCTGCATTCTGTACTTTTGATGTTCTTTACAAAATGTATGTGGTCCTGTTATACTGTTTTGCAGTTTACTGAGGCACTGACTTACTCTTAGTATCTCTCTGCCTATAGAGCGCTACGTCACATACATCTGGACTAGAGGCAGCAGTTTTTGGCTCACCAGCAGCTCTAGATCTACAAGTCCCAGCACTCTCTTAGACAGAGACATACAAAGCCTGCTGGGACATGTAGTTCCACAGCCTGAGGAGAGCCACAAACTGCCTACCTCTGGACCAGGTGATTGTAGTCAGCGCAACCTTATATTTGGTCCCTCCCCTGTTCAAAAAATAGAGTGCTTTGAATTAAAAAAGGGATGCTATGCTTTTTCCAAAATTAATAGTTATATGCCCATTATAAGAAGGTATACCCCAGTAATAAAATGTACTTGTTTTAGTAGCAACATGTTTTATTAGCAGAAAGACATAGTAGACGTTATTAATAAAGTAGATTTTTCCCCCTATAAGAAGTTTGGACCTCAATGATATACAACAGCTGCACAGTGTCTGTTTGCTTTGGATTTATTTTAGTGTGAAACAATTTGATGGGACCAGTTCAGTGTTTGTGCTCTGGTTTTATTCATGAATAGTTGATGTTCACTGTTTGATTTTAGGATCATCCAAAGGACTTGTCTGTCTCACACATAACAGTTGATCTCTGTTTAATTAAATATGCAAGTTCCATGATGTGCACCCTTACATTAATACAGGAGCATCATGTACAGGGGTGTGCTTAACCTCCCTGCTGCCTTCTTTTACGTTATTATAAATTTTATTATATATATATATATATTTATAATATATATCACTGTCTGTCTAGCTACCTATCTGATGTACTTTTATCAGTGCAGAATTCTACACAGAAACATAGACAGATATTGTGCTTTTATAGATTAGTGCCTTAACCCAGGGTTTCCCAAACCCAGTCCTCAGGGCTCCCCAACAGGGCAGGTTTTCTGGATCACATGTGACATAATTAGGACCACCTGTGGATCTGTTACAATGTGTCAGTCAGTAATGAATACACCTGTGCTCCAGCAAGGAGATATGGAAAACATGCACTGTTGGGGAGCCCTGAGGACTGGGTTTGGGAAACCCTGCCTTGACCAATATAAATATAAGTTGATTTTGCACTTGGAAAATAAGCATTTTGCTAATATCCTGAATGTGGCTACTCCACACAAACTGCTGCATGAGACAACTGCCTCAGCTTACCACATTGCTGACACACCCCTGTACATGGGTTTGTAGGTAGGTCTATCATAAACAAGCAGAGCATTACATAGAAGTCATGTTTTCCAAGACATAAATAGAGAATGTTCTCTTTATTCCATTCCGCTCACTCCCCAGTGAGAAATCATAGTGTCACAGTCAAACCAGTATGGTGAACATACCTCAACTGAAGTCCTTCAATTGTTTCAGTGGTGTAACTAATACACGAGGGGTCAGACTTCCGTGGCACCTCTTAGAAAGCAACATTTTAAAATTTTATGGAAAATTTAAAGAACACTTAAACTTGATAAATTATATTAATATAATATGCAAGTTATGTCAATATGTGAATAATATCTTTATAAACAGCGAGTTGTGATGTCATCTCTTATAACCAATAAGTAATGATGTCATCACTTCAGTATTCATTAGGGAAATGTCTGTATTATAAGGAATAATGCATTCCTTAGAGTAAATTATTATATATGTATTGGAAGTCACCTTGGATTTCTGTGTCCTGTGTGAACCACTCAACCTACACCAGTATGGTTTTAGGAGGTTACCAAACCCTTCAATGACTTCTAATATTCGCTTAAATTACAGAAGGGAATATATTATTCCCTAACGCACACATACACACACAGACAGAGAGAGAAAGAGAGACTAGGGTCAATTTGATAGCAGCCAATTAACCTACCAATATGTTTTTGGAATGTGGGAGGAAACCGGAGCACCCGGAGGAAACCCACACAAACACAGGGAGAACATACAAAACTCCACACAGATAAGGCCATGGTCGGGAATCTAACTCATTTGTTATAATGGATACATTATAATACATTTCTAGTTTTTATTACTTAATTATCCATACTGCCCAAATGGCTTTGGGTTATTTTACTTAGCATTACTATGACAGTAAAAGTCTAAACTAGGGCAATCTGTAGCGCAGTAAATAAACTTACCATTGGGGTTATATGATATTCCTTACGTAGGAGTAACCAAGATTAACCATGTTAATTTTGACCCATTGAATTGCAAACATGCTGTACAAATGCTATACAGTTAGCTTGCATGACCACAGTGTTTTATATGCAGGTATGCAGCATTTTAACTAATTGCAGTGCAGAAAATCAACATGTGAAATTTATATGTACCTGGATTTAAACGGCTAGTCTGGCAATACTTGTGTATGTAGTTGCAATTCAAGACAACATTTATTATTATAGACTCATTTCAATTGTCATTTTTGACCACTTGAAACGCCAGTTGTGGACTAAATGTTGGTAGGAAAACACCAGTTCTATGTGTTATATTTCTAAATTCCCATCTTCCACATTGGCTTCATGAACTGTGCTTAGAAATGTGCAGGTCCCTCTGCCAAGAAGACCACACCCATGTTGGTAGCATCACAGACATTGCAATGTGGGCGGCTAACAGTACAAATTAAAGTAGATTGTCAGGTTTGCTAAATATGGGGACATTACAACATATTTTTTGTGCAAAAAGAGGTACATTATATTCATTTTAATAATTGTCTCTAATGCCTTTTTTGGCCATGCAAATTATGCACTGAAGAAATACTTGAACTACTTGACCTGAAAATATATGGGAATTATGGAGCTTTGGCTCTAAATAGCTGTTCCATATCGTCATCAGCAGCTATATACATATACATATATATATATATATATATATATATATATATATATAGCATATATTGGTTGAGAGGCAACAGCAAAGTGGGCAGGTTTGTTACCCGCAAATAAGTATAATTTACCAATGAGTAACAATTCAATCACCTCTACTACTGTACATAGAAAGTGGTACTTTACTTTGTGTAAATTGTGGGCACTGTGGGTTTCATGCTGTGCTGGATGTACACCCATTTGCACTGCTCATGCCCATGTCATGTGCAGATCTGACACTTGCGCCTATTTATGCTTGGAGAAGAGGAATGAGTAAGGGAAAGGGCAGTCAAACGCAGGCCAAGTACAGTAAGGGCATGTTCACGGAACTGTGACCAAGGAAGACTGGCACAGACACGCAGATATAGCCGGGTCTGAGGGCTGGTGCAAATACACACTGATAATGATGACAGTCGCCAGCACTAGCTAGTTGCTTCTGATTGGCTGATTGCGAATTGACGTCTTAAGCGGCTTATATTATATGAGTGTGTGGACGTATTTTAGAGTTAATTATTTGCTACTTTCATTTCTTTTTTAACGCATCTGCGTTCAACTTAGTATCTAGCCCTATATGGACATTTTTTCCATCATCAGTTAGTAGACAGAACTGTTCCAGCTAATAAGTTACATATCTCTCTCTACCTAACCACAATTAAATAGGAATACTGAAAGAATGTGTAAATAGTTTTTCCCTTCTCCCTTTAGTCACACACAATCTGCTTAGGCCCTTAAACAAGTCACTTGTACATTCAAACTGGCAGAGCATGTTTGGCTGACAAATTCTAGGTGTACAGCACTTTGTATATTGCATGCACTATATAATAATATATCTAAAACTATGCACTTATGGAACAGGCAAATGGATTGTATAGATCAGTGGTGGCAACAGGCAACAGCCCTCCTAGCCTTCACCTGCAGCCCCCAGCTCCTTCCTTCTTTATTAATAGCATACCTGCCTACTCTCCCGAAATCCCCGGGAGGCTCCCGAATTTCGGGGAGTCCTCCCGGACTCCCGGAAGAGTAGGCAAAACTCCTGAAATTTGGCGAAATTAATGGCAGTGAATGGAGGGACGGGGCTTAATCACATCATTAAGCCCCGCCTCTCCATTCAATACCGTGAATTTCAGCTTTTTAAAGTGGGGGCGGGGTTATTGTGACGTGAAATGTCACTATGCCCTCCTCCTGCCACATGTCACATGACTTCTGCCCCCAAAATTTTAAAAGTGAGCATGTATAATTAATAGCCAGATTTGCCTCTTTTAGCTTGTAACTCTTAATTAAAATACCTACTAATATGGTAATACTGATGATTGTTTCTTTGATTAAATGTATTATTCTGAGTTATTACTAAGAATAAGGATAATGTGAGGCCCTTATAAAGGTTAGAAGGTCGCACCATGCGGCCCTCATAGGGTATCAGGATGCCCATCACTGGTATAGATAGAGTAGATTATATATGAAAATGGCACATGCTCATTTTATCCTAGGCAAAGACCCTTTAAAATGACAAGCTCTCTTGTATATGTCAGTAGTCATTCAGGGTGTACAGTTATTCAGATTTCCATGTTTTATAATGTACTGAAGCAGTTTGCAATGAAAATCACAAGGTAGAAATGAACTGTTCATGTAATATTTCTGTAGGGTTAAAGAAGTTCCCTCTTCTTGTTGGAGTGACAAGCGCAGGGAAGGCAATAGCTTTCCATAAATGGAGAGTTTTCAGGGGTAGAGAATTCTGGCATCAGAGGCAGACACAGTAAGCGTATGTCCCAGACACCATTTATAACTCCTTAGTTGCCGAAACAGTATTATAAAGCAATGAGGGGAGAAAAGTTTGTGAATACACTACATATATTACCCTCTATGTGGAAGATAGTTAAAGCAATGCACTAAAATGCGTGGTGTAAAGATACATATGGTGTTTCAGGTCATATGATTATTGCATATCGCAATGTGCATTAATTTTAGGGAGCTTTGATTCCATTAGCTAGATGTTTTTTTGTGATTATTTACCATTATAAAGAATTATGTACACTTTTATTGGGTGATAATGTAACAGACGTAATGCTGAGGCTATAGGGACCTATGCGCTATGTGTAATAGCACGCCACCTGGTTCATCTCAACCATTTAACAGTAAGTAATAGCATCTGTTTCCTCTGTAGGATGTATAGTTCCCAAATCAGGTCAGCAGAGGGCAGTATTACTGTACATAAACTTCCCTTGCCAAGTGTGTTACCGATGAATGAATGGACAACGTTTGTTTGATTTCACATCTGTTTTAAGAACAAAGTCATTAAAATAAACCTCGTTTATTCCTCAGTTTAAAGGCATGACTGCAAAGCATACTGGTAATACAGAACAGAAAGTTTTTTTTGTTTTTTTTTTAATTAAAATGATTAAGATTACTTATGACATAAATTAAACCATGATGATCTACAGTACAGTATTTCCAGAAAAGGAGTTGTGAGCCCCTCAGCCATTATAGGTTTGTCAATCAACTGTTTATAGATAAATTAAGGATATTTGTGATTACTTAACCCAATGGGTCATTCATCAATCTGACTTGTTAAATGCCCTCTAGACACTGGTATAACCCAAATGCTGTAATTTATTACCTGTCTTGCCCACATCTGTCATTCAGATCAAACTAAAGTTTTAATCCTCTCGTCCTCCAAGACTTACTTAATTTATTTTTGTTTTCTTAGTTACAGGTAATTAGATAGTAGGCTCACAGGGACATGTTACAATTTTTCAGACACAGAAAAATGTTTTTTTCCCCCCGAACCACTATTCCAGTAAATCATTATCTAGACATTGATTCTAGAAATTGATTCTAGACATTGGGCCTGATTCATTAAGGATCTTAACTTGAAAAACTTTTTATTTCAGTCTCCTTGACAAAACCATGTTACAATGCAAGGGGTGCAAATTAGTTTTCTGTTTTGCACATAAGTTAAATACTGACTGTTTTTCCATGTTGCACACAAATATCAACTTTAAATTTCAGTGTACAAATAAGCTATCAAGTATTTGTGTGCTACATGAAAACACAGTCAGTATTTAACTTATGTGCAAAACAGAAAACTAATTTGCACCCCTTGCATTGTAACATGGTTTTGTCCAGGAGACTGAAATAAGAAGTTTCTTAAGTTAAGATCCTTAATGAATCAGGCTCATTGACATTTTCTCTAGATTAATTAAAATGTTACATTTACAATTACATCCACCTACACCCCAGCAACCCCAGTTTTCTTTTATCCTGCTATAAATTCATATCAGGCAATGACTGGGTCACTTTGCAATGACTGTATATGACTAAACAATCTATTACATAGCTAAGTATGTAATACAGCATGGACTATAATATAATCACATGTAAAAGACATGTATAGAAACAGGCACATTTGTAAACACATAAAGAAGCATTATTATTTGTCTGCAAATCTTGCTGTTCATAAATGACCCTTTAGGTTAACTAAGATCATTTTATTGCCATCACCAGTGGGCATGCTGGAGGGGGAATGGGGTGGAGCCAGACGATATACGCATGATTAATAATTACCATTGCAGGCGTTAGGTTGCTCTCTCACCTATTATGTGCGGCAAAATCCTCCATTATGTCTGAGATCTCGGAGGTCAGTTGTACTCGGTTCTTGTAAAGAGCTGCTTTACAGATAATAGCTATTGTTAAACTATTAATATTACATATGGCGCCGCTCTGCATCAAAAACAGAGCACCGAGCCCTATGTAAGTTAGTACAATATTCTACAGTAATACATAGATCCCTAATCAGGATTTAATCCTGTAAAATCGCAGTTATCTTATACTGTATAACAAAGCGTTCATTTGAAGACAGTAAAAATGCTCTTCAAAGGAATTCTTCCAGTGAGCTGTATTTATCTTCTCCTCATCAGATAAAATGGTGCCAAGAAGATCAGTATACTAGAAAACCGCACTCCGGATAATAGCAAGAAATCATTCTGTTGCTTTTCAAGTTTAAACTGTCACATCCGAGATTGAAACTCTTGTAGTTAAAGACATACTTGTCTATTTTTTAAATTTCCCCTCTGCGAGTTTCTGGAGGGGGGGGTTGGGGGGGTATACAGGGCAAGTGTGTGGGGGAAGTGATCCTGGAGGGGAGGGTATATGGGGCAAGTGTGTGGGGGAAATGACCCTGGAGGGGTTATACGGTGAAAGTGTGTGGGGGAAATGATCCAGGTGTGAGGTATACAGTGCAAGTGTGTGGGGGAAGTGATCCAGGTGTGAGGTATACAGTGCAAGTGTGTTGGGGGAAGTGATCCAGGAGTAGGCTATACGGTGTAAGTGTGTGAGGGAAAAGATCCAGGAGTGGGGTATATGGGGCAAGTGTGTGGGGGAAGAGATCCAGGAGGGAGGCAATGTAGGGCAAGTGTGGGGGAAGTGAATCACAACCTCTTAGAGTAGAAGCGGGAGCTGATGACGCAAATCATGTCATCAAGACCCCCGCCCACGTCACAAGAATTTGGGAGGGTGGCTTAGTCTCCCAGGAGTCCAGGAGGACTCTTTGGAGTTCAGGAATCGCCCGTACATTCCAGAAGATAAGGCATGTTTGGTTAAATAGTGCTATGGACATGTAGTCTGACAAATATACTGTATTTTATAATGTTTATTACAGCTGTTAACCAATGTAAATAAATGAGATTTCACATTGATACAAATACATACGTAAAAAAGATTAAAACTTGTGGGCATATATATCATAGGGAAATAGCACTGTGTCCCGACAAAACAGGTACATCAAAGGGTCACCGCAAGAAATAGCACTGCTGAGTTTTGCTAGATATAAGCTTCCCCATGCAAAGCCACCACAGAAGGTAGGAATCCTATCTGTAAAGGCAAACTTGCCTTTACAAGCCAGCGCCGCTTTAAATTTTAGCTGTAAACTCGCCGATTTCCGGCGAGTTGAAAAAAACGGACCATAATACATTTACCCCCTGGAGGCCACTGTATTAAGCTAAATTCACTGTTGTGTTGCTATTACCATTCTAGATGTTTCCTACCTTTGTTCTTTTGGCAGTCAAACATTTTGCACTGTTTGATAAGAAAGCCAATGTCACCAGCATGAATTATTGATATCCAGCCGGTTGGATCCATAGACTCGTGCAGTTTTTGCCATAAACTGGCTCTCCCATTAGTGTAAAACAACAGTACAGACCAAGGAGTATATTTACTAAACTGCGCTTTTGAAAAAGGGGAGATGTTGCCTATAGCGACCAATCAGATTCTAGTTATTATTTATTTAGTACATTCTACAAAATGACAGCTAGAATCTGATTGGTTGCTATAGGCAACATCTCCACTTTTTCAAACCCACAGTTTAGTAAATATACCCCTGGTGTATTTTGCTAATCCTCCAGTGTTTGTGTTCCTTAGTCCTGCACAAGCTGTGTCACTCTTTCTCGGCTCCTTTCATCAACAGTCTGGTACACTTCATTAAAGACGTGCCATTGGCTGAATGTTATTTGGGGGGTGTCCCCTGCTCTATACATCCATAACACTATAACAATCCCAGTACTCATTCTGACACATCTGTGCACCCATGACTAGGCTGCGTTTAGTCACTTGAATCTTTTGCCTCGCACGCTGTATTTTACTCAACAAATTCTTGGTACCTGTCTAAATGCTGTAAGTCACATTGTCTGCCTATATGATGTTGTCACTTATATTATATAGTATTATATGGGATGACATATGTAACCTAATAAGCTGGACACTCTGGGCCTGAGTCATTAAGGAAAGTAAAGCATAAAAAAGGAGTAACTTTGCACCTTGGCAAAACCATGTTGCATTGGAGGGGGAAATAAATTGAAAATGTGGGGACAAATTTATTTTTGGGATAGGGCATGTCCTAGATCAACTTTAAATTTCAGTGTAAAAATACATCTATTAAGTATTTGTGTTCTAGATGAAAAAACAGCCAGTATTTATCTTATGTGCAAAATAATAAACTAATTTACACCCCTTACATTGTAACATAGTTTGTCCCGGAGAGCATTTACTCCTTTTTTTGCCTTACTTTCCTTAATGACTCAGGCCCTCTGTGTATAAGGGGGAGTTTAGAACCATTTGCAGGAAGTGGGATGCTCTGTGTGTGAGAAGTATTATTAACCGAGGCTGTGATTATGTTCTGACAGATGTCTTTAATGTTTGACTAATCCCACCAGTATCTAAAATTAAATATTTAGTATAAATATTTGAACAAATAAAACCCTGCAGAACTGTTAACTCTACCTCTGCTTGAGGGAGCATGAAACTCCCTTCCCATATAAGGCCTCATACACACACGGGGCCACCCATAAGAATTATGGTCCCACATAATTTAATTTGTGATCCTGGGCCTACCCCTGCTTGAGAGATGTTTGACAAATATTATTTTCTTAATATGTAATTAATAAAATTAAGTTAAGAACAATAATTGTATTATGCATTGGTGTGGGTAAAGCAAAGAAATGACACCAGAACATAACATTTTAAACACAAGAACAAATGTCATTATAAATACCAATTGATGGGCAACCTGATACACTTCGAGGGCCGCCTCAAAAGGTCCGTACATTACCCTTAATCTCAGTAATAAGTTAAAACAATACTTTTAATTAAAGAAAGAAACACCAATCAGTAATAATATTACAGCCAGGGTCTTAATCTAAGACAATCAAGTGTTGTAAACCATACTTGCGTGACTAGAGGGGGCGTGACTGGAGGGTGGGAGGGGGCAGGGCGAGGGCAATAGCTGCATTTTGGCCCCGCCCCCAGCGACCCCATCACGGGGCGGGGCCAAAATGACGCGATTGGCCTCGCCCTGCCCCCTCCCGCCCTCCAAAATGGCGTGCATCACCGAGAATCGCGTCAAGTGACGCAATTCTCGGTGAAACCTGGGATGCGGGAGAAATGCCAGCTCGCCTAGGAGCCCGGGAGACTGACCCGAATATCGGGAGTCTCCCGGACTTTCCGGGAGAGTTGGCAAGTATGTTGTAAACTACAACCAATCAAGTCTGACAATTCAAAGTGTCATCTAGGTGGACAGATTTTCCGCCAGCCTTTGAGAGTTAGATGTTAGGCTGTAATAGTCACTACACAATGCTGCAGAGAGGTTTCATCCGACAGCCTGTTGCGCTAGTTGTTTTTAATGTTCTGTTCACATGTGTAAGTGGAATCAAAAATAGACATAACAACTTTGCAGCACACTGCTGTATAACAGCGTCTGGCTTAAAATTCCTTACCTTGATTTAATGGAGTAGGTAGGAGTAATGCAGCTCTTTACCAAGGAGAAAGGATGGAGAACATCTGGTGCACACTCTACGTCCCTTTGATATCAAATGTACTGCTGGTGCTGTGTGACCAACCTGCCTAGTGCTAAGGAAGAGGTCATGTGATGCGGAAGTTGGCTGCTTCGGGCAAGTAATCAGATCAAGTTCAATCTTATTCTGTGTTTTGTAACTGGGCGAGCTTTACTCATTGCACAAACTATCTTTAATCGCGGGAGACGTGGGTTAAGCTCGGCTGGGCATAAAGCAGAGAATAAGAGTAGTGGCCGATCTCATTCACAAGAGCATATTTGTTGCAAGTAATAAAACTGTAATATATATATTCTAATAAATGTATTTTCTTTCTAACGTTAAATATACACATACACAATTTCTACAAATTCTATAAGTAAAAGCTTTTTAAAGATGGAGCATTGTTTTGTGACAAACAGTGTGATCATCATCATTTATTTATTTATATAGCGCCACTATTCCCGCAGCGCATGATAAGGACCTGGCACTTGATGCATTAACCATACCATGCTGTCTTTGGTAAACTAGGAAGCATGGTTAACAATAGAGAGGATTTTGGCATATGGCACAATCAGGGCATACATATTTGGGACACCTCTGTGTCAAAGTAATAAGCTCCATCTGTATATAGTAATCCTATGCATCAAGTATCTATCAATCACGGACATCAAACAGGTAAAAGAAGCTCTAAATATATTAATTAACAAGCACATAAATGCTTACCTGTTGTCGGAGGCGCCTGACAGTAACACGTTTGGTAGATAGATAAGTACCTTGATAGAAGTTATTGACGTGTTCTGTATCTATTGTAAAAATGGGGCTTCCTGAGATTTCTGCATTTATCACACGCAGCTGGTCACAGAACACTGCTCTGTAACATGTATATCAAAGGAAGAGGGAAGAAGCCAGGCCACTCAGAGTTTGTATAAAGGGAAATCTCCAAAACTCCTTAGTTCAGCATTGCAGGGGAAGAAACTTTAAAAAAAGATCTTTAAAGTCAACATTTACATCATTTTCTGGTTTACATACTTATTACATTAAGTAAACATGAGGGAATGGTGTATAATTTATACTTTGAAGGTCACGGTTGAGAATAGATCATTGCAATAGTTTACTTAACAGAAAATAAACTTTTCATCTAAACTTAAACTTTTTGATTGACGTAAGTATGAGATTTTTGAAAATGTAAACAATTCAAAGACAAAATCAGCCGCACATTATATTCTTGTTCCCGACAGACAGACAGAGATGGTGTTTTAAATACAATCAGAGTGGCCAGGCAGCATCCTGTGTCTGGTCTGTGCTGACAGGGATGAGAATATAGTATGTTGCAGCAGCCGCACAGAGAGAAAGGGGGATGGGGACGTAAATCACTCCCCTTCCCCCTAAGATAAAAGTCTAGGTCCGCCCCTGGAGAGAGCACTACTTTAAGCTTATGGAAACATTCCCTAATGTTCATAGCCTTGTAGCATGGCGCATTATGAAGCTGAAAGTGCTCATTACATACTAGCCAACATGGCAACTTGTTTCCCAAGAGGTCCAGGGGGCGGGTGGGTGTGTTGGGGGCCTGGCTCAGAGAATCGTGTCATTAGCCCCCCCCCCCACCCCCCCACAAACTGTCATCACTATTTATAACCAATAAAACAAGGGGTGGGGCCACGGTGACAGGTGCACCACGTCACTAAACCCACCCTCTCCATTTAACCATTTAATTTACAGAACTGGATTGGATCTGGGAGACCTGCCTGCTCTCCCGGGAGTCCAGAAGGACTTCCAGAAGTTTGGGAGTCTCCTGGACATTCCAGGAGAGTAGGCAACAATGGTTTATTCATAGATGGGTACCTGTCATGAAGAGATATCGGCCACAAGATTAAGATACTGTGTGACATACCAACATTGCCCTACAGTTTCCAAAGGACATGAAGTGTGCCATGAGTACATATGTCACACCTTTAACCCTACACCATTAGTCTGTATTGTTTTCACCTGGTAAGATGGATACATGGGCTCAAGCACATTGTCTCAACATCTATGTCCTCCAAACAGTAAGATCTGTTTGTGTTTCTTAGTCCATTGAAACACAACCTCATAGTTTTCAGCTGACACAAGTGGAACTTGGTTCCTTACTTGCCATACCCCTTGTGTGACAAGGTACAACACATTTTGCATTGGGTTATGCCTCTTTCACACCACTGCTGTGCTCAACTGATAGTTACAGAGTAAGATTAATTATAAAAAAAAATCCATTAAGTACAGCCTATTCTAGTCCTAGGTATGTAAGCTCTGCATCATACCCAACATAAGCAGCTTCAGTACGAGGCAGAGAAGTAAATATGTCCTATAAATGATATTGTCTGCATATATGATGCTGTCACTATCTCAGCAATCAGCTACATGGCACATAATTACATATGCCCTACCGATGAGACTGAGAAGGTTTAAGCAGCATTTCACAATTTGGAAAGATGGTTTTGCATACTCTTCCATGTTTTCATTAATTACTTTAAATGTTAATGAACCATTGAAAAGGCAAATACCCACAATTACCCAGAATCTATGTGCAGATTTACTTTTCCTAAATTATTTGGCTTTGCATGGAAATCAGTAATTTGTATCCTTCTTTGATTCAGTAAAATGTCCATCACTGTCACCATACCCCAAACAGAGACACACGCAGGATTTTCACCAAAAAAAATAAAAGCGAGAGCTGCTGTCAAAGAAGCATCCGCGGCGGTGCTGTATACAATACAATACAGCACCGCAGCAGATGCTTCTTTGACAGCGCCGCGGCTGCTGTATAGTACAGTGGCGCTATGTGGGGCACTTCGTTAGCGGAGGGGAGGGGTTTCTGGAGACCCAGAAACCCCCACCTGCATGCGCCCCTGCCAAAGAAAGGCTTTATTGCAATAATTTCTTATTCAGAAGAGGTCCACGCTTCTCAATTTATTAAATTGAAGCTACTGACTTCTTTCTGTTTATATGAAAAAAACGTCATCATTATTATTATTATTATTATTATTATTTATTTATAGGGCGCCACTAGGTATCCGTAGCGCCGTACAGGGACAGACAGCAATACGGTACAGGGTGAGACATCACGGAACAGTTAACAAAAAGCACAGTAACTCGGAAGCTCAAAGTACAGCTAGATGACAGGCGAGAGCCCCAGCGGGGTAGCTAGAGGGGTAGAAGGGCCTCACGGAATAGACAAGGAGCTGGAGAGCAGAGTTAAGGTGGTGGAGATCAGGAGGAGAGGAGGCCCTGCTCGAAGGAGCGTAAAATCTAAGGGGAGGGTAGGACGGACAGAGACGCAAGGGTAGGAGGAGGAAAGGGGGAGAGCGGAGGCAAAGACGGAGGGGGGGGAGAGGAGAGCGACGAGGAGGGAGGTAGGTGGGAGACAGGAAGGAGGGCAGTTAAGTGGGGGACTGGAAGGCTATAAGGAAGAGGTGGGTTTTTAAGGCCCATTTGAA